>NW_022280016.1:7500-185000 GCF_009193385.2 Nasonia vitripennis
TGGAGCAGGAAAAATCACTCATTCTCGCCTCCCTTCTCTTTGCTGACATATAAGCTTGTAGCTGACACGCTTCTCTGAAATTCGTGGTGCGTTGGGTAGCTGGTTTGAAAAATTGACACGTTGGAGAGGCAAAAGTCGCTCTCTCTCTCTCTCTCTCTGTCTCTTGCTTCCCTCTGCTTTGCCGACCTAAAAGCTACTAGCTGACACGCTTCTCTAAAAATCTCGACGCGCGGGGTATTTGGTTATCAAAATTCAAGTACAAGAGCGTCAAAAATCACTCTTACTCGCCTCCCTTCGCTTTGCCGACGTATGAACTTGTAGTTGACACACATCTCTAAAAATCTCGGCTCGCGGGGTATTTTTTTATCAAAATTCAAGTATTGGAGCAGGAAAAATCACTCTTTCTCGCCTCCCTTCGCTTTGCTGACGTATAAGCTTGCAGCTGACACGCTTCTCTGAAATTCGTGGTGCGTATAGTATCTGGTTATAAAAATTCAAGTATTGGAGCAGGAAAAATCACTCATTCTCGCCTCCCTTCGCTCTGCTGACGTATAAGCTTGTAGCTGACACGCTTCTCTGAAATTCGTGGTGCGTTGGGTAGCTGGTTTGAACAATTGACATGTTGGAAAGGCAAAAATCGCTCTCTCTCTCTCTCTCTCTCTCTCTCTCTCTCTCTCTCTCTCGCTCTCTATCTCGTGTTTCCCTCTGCTTTGCCGACCTAAAAGCTACTAGCTGACACACTTCTCTAAAAATCTCGGCTCGCGGGGTATTTGGTTATCAAAATTCAAGTATTGGAGCAGGAAAAATCACTCACTCTCGCCTCCCTTTGCTTTGCTGACGTATACGCTTGTAGCTGACACGGTTCTCTAAAATTCGCGGCGCGTATAGTATCTGGTTATAAAAATTCAAGTATTGGAGCAGGAAAATCACTCATTCTCGCCTCCCTTCGCTTTGCTGACATATAAGCTTGTAGCTGACACGCTTCTCTGAAATTCATGGTGCGTTGGGTAGCTGGTTTGAAAAATTGACACGTTGGAGAGGCAAAAATCGCTCTCTCTCTCTCGCTCTCTCTCTCTCTCTCTCTCTCTCTCTCTCTCTCACTCTCTCTCTCTCTCTCACTCTCTGTCTCTTGCTTCCCTCTGCTTTGCCGACCTAAAAGCTACTAGCTGACACGCTTCTCTAAAAATCTCGACGAGCGGGGTATTTGGTTATCAAAATTCAAGTATTGGAGCAGGAAAAATCACTCACTCTCGCCTCCCTTCGCTTTGCTGACGTGTATGCTTGTAGCTGACACGCTTCTCTGAAAATTCGCGGCGCGTATAGTATCTGGTTATATAAATTCAAGTATTGGAGCAGGAAAAATCACTCATTCTCGCCTCCCTTCGCTTTGCTGACGTATAAGCTTGTAGCTGACACGCTTCTCTGAAATTCGTGGTGCGTTGGGTAGCTGGTTTGAAAAATTGACATGTTGGAAAGGCAAAAATCGCTCTCTCTCTCTCGCTCTCTCTCTCTCTCTCTCTCTCTCTCTCTCTCTCACTCTCTCTCTCTCTCTCACTCTCTGTCTCTTGCTTCCCTCTGCTTTGCCGACCTAAAAGCTACTAGCTGACACGCTTCTCTAAAAATCTCTGATCGCGGGGGTATTTGGTTATCAAAATTCAAGTATTGGAGTAGGAAAAATCACTCACTCTCGCCTCCCTTCGCTTTGCTGACGTATATGCTTGTAGCTGACACGCTTCTCTGAAAATTCGCGGCGCGTATAGTATCTGGTTATATAAATTCAAGTATTGGAGCAGGAAAATCACTCATTCGCTTGACTGACGTATAAGCTTGTAGCTGACACACTTCTCTGAAATTCGTGGTGCGTTGGGTAGCTGGTTTGAAAAATTGACATGTTGGAAAGGCAAAAATCGCTATCTCTCTCTCTCTCTCTCTCTCTCTCTCTCTCTCTCGCTCCTTCTCTTGCTTCCCTCTGCTTTGCCGACCTAAAAGCTACTAGCTGACACGCTTCTCTAAAAATCTCGACGCGGGGGGTATTTGCTTATCAAAATTCAGGTACATGAGCGTCAAAATTCACTCTTTCTCGCCTCCTTTCGCTTTGGCGACGTATGAACTTGTAGCTGAAACACTTCTCTAAAAATCTCCGATTGCGGGGTATTTGGTTATCAAAATTCAAGTATTGGAGCAGCAAAAATCACTCTTTCTCGCCTCCCTTCGCTTTGCCGACGTAAAAGCTACTACCTGACACGCTTCTCTAAAAATCTTGGCGCGCGGGGTATTTGGTTATTAAAATTCAAGTACAAGAGCGTCAATATTCACTCTTTCTCGCCTCCCTTCGCTTGGCTGACGTATGAACTTGTAGCTGAAACACTTCTCTAAAAATCTCCGATTGCGGGGTATTTGGTTATCAAAATTCAAGTATTGGAGCAGCAAAAATCACTCTTTCTCGCCTCCCTTCGCTTTGCCGACGTAAAAGCTACTACCTGACACGCTTCTCTAAAAATCTTGGCGCGCGGGGTATTTGGTTATTAAAATTCAAGTACAAGAGCGTCAATATTCACTCTTTCTCGCCTCCCTTCGCTTGGCTGACGTATAAGCTTGTAGCTGACACACTTCTCTGAAATTCGTGGTGCGTTGGGTAACTGGTTTGAAAAATTAACATGTTGGAAAGGGAAAAATCGCTCTCTCTCTCTCCCTCTCTCTCTCTCTCTCTCTCTCTCTCTCTCTCTCTCTCACTCTCTCTCCCTCTCTTGCTTCCCTCTGCTTTGCCGACCTAAAAGCTACTAGCTGACACGCTTCTATAAAAATCTCGACGCGGGGGGAATTTACTTATCAAAATTCAAGTACAAGAGCGTCAAAAATCACTCTTTCTCGCCTCCTTTCGCTTTGGCGACGTAAGAACTTGTAGCTGACACACTTCACTAAAAATCTCTGATCGCGGGGTATTTGGTTATCAAAATTCAAGTACAAGAGCGTCAAAAATCACTCATTCTCGCCTCCCTTCGCTTTGCTGACGTATAAGCTTGTAGCTGACACGCTTCTCTGAAATTCGTGATGCGTTGGGTAGCTGGTTTGAAAAATTGACCTGTTGGAAAGGCAAAAATCGCTCTCTCTCTCTCTCTCTTTCTCTCTCTCTCTCTCTCTCTCTCTCTCTCTCTCTCTCTCTCTCTTGCTTCCCTCTGCTTTGCCGACCTAAAAGCTACGAGCTGACGCGCTTCTCTAAAAATATCGACGCGTGGGGTATTTGGTTGTCAAAATTCAAGTATTGGAGCAGTAAAAATCACTCCCTCTCTCTTGCTTCCCACTGATTTGCCGACCTAAAAGCTACTAGCTGACACGCTTCGCTAAAAATCTCGGCGCGCGGGGTATTTGGTTATCAAAATTCAAGTACAAGAGCGTCAAAAATCACTCTTCCTCGCCTCTCCTCGCTTTGCCGACGTATGAACTTGTAGCTGACACACATCTCTAAAAATCTCGGCTCGCGGGGTATTTGGTTATCAAAATTCAAGTATTGGAGCAGGAAAAATCACTCATTCTCGCCTCCCTTCGCTTTGCTGACGTATACGCTTGTAGCTGACACGGTTCTCTAAAAATTCGCGGCGCGTATAGTATCTGGTTATAAAAATTCAAGTATTGGAGCAGTAAAAATCCCTCTTTCTCTTGCTTCCCTCTGCTTTGCCGACCTAAAAGCTACTAGCTGACACGCTTCTCTAAAAATCTCGACGCGGGGGTATTTGCTTATCAAAATTCAGGTACACGAGCGTCAAAATTCACTCTTTCTCGCCTCCTTTCGCTTTGGCGACGTATGAACTTGTAGCTGAAACACTTCTCTAAAAATCTCCGATCGCGGGGTATTTGGTTATCAAAATTCAAGTATTGGAGCAGGAAAAATCACTCACTCTCACCTCCCTTCGCTTTGCTGACGTATATGCTTGTAGCTGACACACTTCTCTGAAATTCGTGGTGCGTTGGGTAGCTGGTTTGAAAAATTGACATGTTGGAAAGGCAAAAATCGCTCTCTCTCTCTCTCTCTCTCTCTCTCTCTCTCTCTCTCTCTCTCTCTCTCTCGCTCTCTATCTCGTGTTTCCCTCTGCTTTGCCGAGCTAAAAGCTACTAGCTGACACACTTCTCTAAAAATCTCGGCTCGCGGGGTATTTGGTTATCAAAATTCAAGTATTGGAGCAGGAAAAATCACTCATTCTCGCCTCCCTTCGCTTTGCTGACATATAAGCTTGTAGCTGACACGCTTCTCTGAAATTCGTGGTGCGTTGGGTAGCTGGTTTGAAAAATTGACACGTTGGAGAGGCAAAAATCGCTCTCTCTCTCGCTCTCTCTCTCTCTCTCTCTCTCTCTCTCTCTCTCTCTCTCTCTCTCTCTCTCACTCTCACTCTCTGTCTCTTGCTTCCCTCTGCTTTGCCGACCTAAAAGCTACTAGCTGACACGCTTCTCTAAAAATATCGGGGCGTGGGGTATTTGTTTGTCAAAATTCAAGTATTGGAGCTTTAAAAATCACTCTCTCTCTTGCTTCCCTCTGCTTTGCCGACCTAAAAGCTACTAGCTGACACACTTCTCTAAAAATCTCGGCTCGCGGGATATTTGGTTATCAAAATTCAAGTATTGGAGCAGGAAAAATCACTCACTCTCGCCTCCCTTTGCTTTGCTGACGTATACGCTTGTAGCTGACACGGTTCTCTAAAAATTCGCGGCGCGTATAGTATCTGGTTATAAAAATTCAAGTATTGGAGCAGGAAAAATCACTCATTCTCGCCTCCCTTCGCTTTGCTGACATATAAGCTTGTAGCTGACACGCTTCTCTGAAATTCGTGGTGCGTTGGGTAGCTGGTTTGAAAAATTGACACGTTGGAGAGGCAAAAATCGCTCTCTCTCTCTCGCTCTCTCTCTCTCTCTCTCTCTCTCTCTCTCTCTCTCTCTCTCTCACTCTCTGTCTCTTGCTTCCCTCTGCTTTGCCGACCTAAAAGCTACTAGCTGACACGCTTCTCTAAAAATCTCGACGAGCGGGGTATTTGGTTATCAAAATTCAAGTACAAGAGCGTCAAAAATCACTCTTCCGCGCCTCCATTCGCTTTGCCGACGTAAAAGCTACTAGCTGACACTCTTCTCTAAAAATATCGGGGCGTGGGGTATTTGTTTGTCAAAATTCAAGTATTGGAGCTTTAAAAATCACTCTCTCTCTTGCTTCCCTCTGCTTTGCCGACCTAAAAGCTACTAGCTGACACGCTTCTCTAAAAATCTCGGCGCGCGGGTTATTGGGTTATTAAAATTTAAGTACAAGAGCGTCAAAAATCACTCATTCTCGCCTCCCTTCGCTTTGCTGACGTATAAGCTTGTAGCTGACACGCTTCTCTGAAATTCGTGATGCGTTGGGTAGCTGGTTTGAAAAATTGACATGTTGGAAAGGCAAAAATCGCTCTCTCTCTCTCTCTCTCTCTCTCTCTCTCTCTCTCTCTCTCGCTCTCTATCTCGTGTTTCCCTCTGCTTTGCCGACCTAAAAGCTACTAGCTGACACACTTCTCTAAAAATCTCGGCTCGCGGGGTATTTGGTTATCAAAATTCAAGTATTGGAGCAGGAAAAATCACTCACTCTCGCCTCCCTTTGCTTTGCTGACGTATACGCTTGTAGCTGACACGGTTCTCTAAAAATTCGCGGCGCGTATAGTATCTGGTTATAAAAATTCAAGTATTGGAGCAGGAAAAATCACTCATTCTCGCCTCCCTTCGCTTTGCTGACATATAAGCTTGTAGCTGACACGCTTCTCTGAAATTCATGGTGCGTTGGGTAGCTGGTTTGAAAAATTGACACGTTGGAGAGGCAAAAATCGCTCTCTCTCTCTCGCTCTCTCTCTCTCTCTCTCTCTCTCTCTCTCTCTCACTCTCTCTCTCTCTCTCACTCTCTGTCTCTTGCTTCCCTCTGCTTTGCCGACCTAAAAGCTACTAGCTGACACGCTTCTCTAAAAATCTCGACGAGCGGGGTATTTGGTTATCAAAATTCAAGTATTGGAGCAGGAAAAATCACTCACTCTCGCCTCCCTTCGCTTTGCTGACGTGTATGCTTGTAGCTGACACGCTTCTCTGAAAATTCGCGGCGCGTATAGTATCTGGTTATATAAATTCAAGTATTGGAGCAGGAAAAATCACTCATTCTCGCCTCCCTTCGCTTTGCTGACGTATAAGCTTGTAGCTGACACGCTTCTCTGAAATTCGTGGTGCGTTGGGTAGCTGGTTTGAAAAATTGACATGTTGGAAAGGCAAAAATCGCTCTCTCTCTCTCGCTCTCTCTCTCTCTCTCTCTCTCTCTCTCTCTCTCTCTCGCTCCCTCTCTTGCTTCCCTCGGCTTTGCCGACCTAAAAGCTACTAGCTGACACGCTTCTCTAAAAATCTCGACGCGGGGGGTATTTGCTTATCAAAATTCAGGTACACGAGCGTCAAAATTCACTCTTTCTCGCCTCCTTTCGCTTTGGCGACGTATGAACTTGTAGCTGAAACACTTCTCTAAAAATCGCCGATCGCGGGGTATTTGGTTATCAAAATTCAAGTATTGGAGCAGGAAAAATCACTCACTCTCGCCTCCCTTCGCTTTGCTGACGTATATGCTTGTAGCTGACACACTTCTCTGAAATTCGTTTGTGCGTTGGGTAGCTGGTTTGAAAAATTGACATGTTGGAAAGGCAAAAATCGCTCTCTCTCTCTCTCTCTCTCTCTCTCTCTCTCTCTCTCTCTCTCTCTCTCTCTCTCTCTCTCTCTCTCGCTCTCTATCTCGTGTTTCCCTCTGCTTTGCCGAGCTAAAAGCTACTAGCTGACACACTTCTCTAAAAATCTCGGCTCGCGGTGTATTTGGTTATCAAAATTCAAGTATTGGAGCAGGAAAAATCACTCACTCTCGCCTCCCTTTGCTTTGCTGACGTATATGCTCGTAGCTGACACGCTTCTCTGAAAATTCGCGGCGCGTATAGTATCTGGTTATATAAATTCAAGTATTGGAGCAGGAATAATCACTCATTCTCGCCTCCCTTCGCTTTGCTGACGTATAAGCTTGTAGCTGACACGCTTCTCTGAAATTCGTGGTGCGTTGGGTAGCTGGTTTGAAAAATTGACATGTTGGAAAGGCAAAAATCGCTCTCTCTCTCTCTCTCTCTCTCTCTCTCTCTCTCTCTCTCTCTCTCTCTCTCGCTCCCTCTCTTGCTTCCCTCTGCATTGCCGACCTAAAAGCTACTAGCTGACACGCTTCTCTAAAAATCTCGACGCGGGGGGTATTTGCTTATCAAAATTCAGGTACACGAGCGTCAAAATTCACTCTTTCTCGCCTCCTTTCGCTTTGGCGACGTATGAACTTGTAGCTGACACACTTCTCTAAAAATCTCCGATCGCGGGGTATTTGGTTATTAAAATTCAAGTACAAGAGCGTCAATATTCACTCTTTCTCGCCTCCCTTCGCTTGGCTGACGTATAAGCTTGTAGCTGACACGCTTCTCTGAAATTCGTGGTGCGTTGGGTAGCTGGTTTGAAAAATTGACATGTTGGAAAGGCAAAAATCGCTCTCACTCTCTCTTACTCTCTCTCTCTCTCTCTCTCTCTCTCTCTCTCTCTCTCTCTCTCTCTTGCTTCCCTCTGCTTTGCCGACCTAAAAGCTACAAGCTGACGCGCTTCTCTAAAAATCTCGGCTCGCGGGGTATTAGGTTATCAAAATTCAAGTTTTGGAGCAGGAAAAATCACTCATTCTCGCCTCCCTTCGCTTTGGCGACGTATGAACTTGTAGCTGACACACTTCTCTAAAAATCTCCGATCGCGGGGTATTTGGTTATCAAAATTCAAGTATTGGAGCAGCAAAAATCACTCTTTCTCGCCTCCCTTCGCTTTGCCGACGTAAAAGCTACTACCTGACACGCTTCTCTAAAAATCTTGGCGCGCGGGGTATTTGTTTATTAAAATTCAAGTACAAGAGCGTCAATATTCACTCTTTCTCGCCTCCCTTCGCTTGGCTGACGTATAAGCTTGTAGCTGACACACTTCTCTGAAATTCGTGGTGCGTTGGGTAGCTGGTTTGAAAAATTGACATGTTGGAAAGGCAAAAATCGCTCTCTCTCTCTCTCTCTCTCTCTCTCTCTCTCTCTCTCTCTCTCTCTCTCTCTCCCTCTCTTGCTTCCCTCTGCTTTGCCGACCTAAAAGCTACTAGCTGACACGCTTCTATAAAAATCTCGACGCGGGGGGAATTTGCTTATCAAAATTCAAGTACAAGAGCGTCAAAAATCACTCTTTCTCGCCTCCTTTCGTTTTGGCGACGTAAGAACTTGTAGCTGACACACTTCACTAAAAATCTCTGATCGCGGGGTATTTGGTTATCAAAATTCAAGTACAAGAGCGTCAAAAATCATTCTTCCGCGCCTCCCTTCGCTTTCCCGACGTATGAACTTGTAGCTGACACACATCTCTAAAAATCTCGGCTCGCGGGGTATTTGGTTATCAAAATTCAAGTATTGGAGCAGGAAAAATCACTCATTCTCGCCTCCCTTCGCTTTGCCGACGTAAAAGCTACTAGCTGACACGCTTCTCTAAAAATATCGGGGCGTGGGGTATTTGTTTGTCAAAATTCAAGTATTGGAGCAGTAAAAATCACTCTCTCTCTTGCTTCCCTCTGCTTTGCCGACCTAAAAGCTACAAGCTGACGCGCTTCTCTAAAAATATCGACGCGTGGGGTATTTGGTTGTCAAAATTCAAGTATTGGAGCAGTAAAAATCACTCTCTCTCTCTTGCTTCCCACTGCTTTGCCGACCTAAAAGCTACTAGCTGACACGCTTCTCTAAAAATCTCGGCGCGTGGGGTATTTGGTTATCAAAATTCAAGTACAAGAGCGTCAAAAATCACTCTTCCTCGCCTCCCTTCGCTTTGCCGACGTATGAACTTGTAGCTGACACACATCTCTAAAAATCTCGGCTCGCGGGGTATTTGGTTATCAAAATTCAAGTATTGGAGCAGGAAAAATCACTCATTCTCGCCTCCCTTCGCTTTGCTGACGTATACGCTTGTAGCTGACACGGTTCTCTAAAAATTCGCGGCGCGTATAGTATCTGGTTATAAAAATTCAAGTATTGGAGCAGTAAAAATCCCTCTTTCTCTTGCTTCCCTCTGCTTTGCCGTCCTAAAAGCTACTAGCTGACACGCTTCTCTAAAAACTCGACGCGCGGGGTATTTGGTTATCAAAATTCAAGTACAAGAGCGTCAAAAATCACTCTTACTCGCCTCCCTTCGCTTTGCCGACGTATGAACTTGTAGTTGACACACATCTCTAAAAATCTCGGCTCGCGGGGTATTTTTTTATCAAAATTCAAGTATTGGAGCAGGAAAAATCACTCATTCTCGCCTACCTTCGCTTTGCTGACGTATAAGCTTGCAGCTGACACGCTTCTCTGAAATTCATGGTGCGTATAGTATCTGGTTATAAAAATTCAAGTATTGGAGCAGGAAAATTCACTCATTCTCGCCTCCCTTCGCTTTGCTGACGTATAAGCTTGTAGCTGACACGCTTCTCTGAAATTCGTGGTGCGTTGGGTAGCTGGTTTGAAAAATTGACATGTTGGAAAGGCAAAAATCGCTCTCTCTCACTCTCTCTCTCTCTCTCTCTCTCTCTCTATCTCTCTTGCATCCCTCTGCTTTGCCGGCGTAAAAGCTACTCGCTGACACGTTTCTCTAAAAATCTCGGCGCGTGGGGTATTTGGTTATCAAAATTCAAGTATTGGAGCAGCATAAATCACTCTTTCTCGCCTCCCTTCGCTTTGCCGACGTATCAGCTTGTAGCTGACACACTTCTCTAAAATTCGTGGCGTGTTGGGTATTTGGTTATAAAAACTGACGTCTTGGAATGGCAAAAATCGCTCTCTCTCTCTCTCTCTCTCTCTCTCTCTCTCTCTCTCTCTCTCTCTCTCTCTCTCTCTCTCTCTCTCTCTCTCTCTCTCTCTCTTGCCTCCCTCTGCTTTGCCGACGTAAAAGCTGCTAGCTGATACGCATCTTTCAAATTTGCAGCGCGTAAAGTATCTGGTTAGAAAATTTCAATTATAGGAGCAGGAAAAATCACTCATTCTCGCCTCCCTTCGCTTTGCTGACGTATACACTTGTAGCTGACACGTTTCTCTAAAAATTCGCGGCGCGTATAGTATCTGGTTATAAAAATTCAAGTATTGGAGCGTCAAAAATCACTCTTTCACGACTCCCTTCGCTTTGTTGACGTATAAGCTTGTAGCTGACGCACTTCTCTAAAATTCGTGGCGTGTTGGGTATTTGGTTATCAAAATTTAAGTATTGGAGCAGAAAAAATCACTCTCTCTCTCTCTCTTGCTTCCCTCTGCTTTGCCGACCTAAAAGCTATTAGCTGACACGCTTCTCTAAAAATCTCGGCGCGCGGGGTATTTGGTTATCAAAATTCAAGTATTGGAGCAGGAAAAATCACTCATTCTCGCCTCCCTTCGCTTTGCTGACGTATACACTTGTAGCTGACACGTTTCTCTAATAATTCGCGGCGCGTATAGTATCTGGTTATAAAAATTCAAGTATTGGAGCGTCAAAAATCACTATCTCTCTCTACTCCTTTCGATGTGCTGACGTAAATGCTACTAGCTGACACGTTTCTCTAAAATGCGCGGCGCGTATAGTATCTGGTTATCAAAATTCATGTATTGGAGAGTCAAATATCACTATATCTCTCTACTCCTTTCGATGTGCTGACGTAAAAGCTACTAGCTGACACGCTTCTCTAAAATTCGCGGCGCCTATAGTATCTGGTTATAAAAATTCAAGTATTGGAGCGTCAAAATCACCCTTTCTCGCCTCCCTTCGCTTTGCCGACGTATAAACTTGTAGCTGACACGCTTCTCTAAAATTCGTGGTGCGTTGGTTAGCTGGTTTGAAAAATTGACGTGTTGGAAAGGCAAAAATCGCTCTCTCTCTCTCTCTCTCTCTCTCTCTCTCTCTCTCTCTCTCTCTCTCTCTCTCTCTGTTGCCTCCCTCTGCTTTGCCGACGTAAAAGCTGCTAGCTGATACGCATCTTTCAAATTTTCAGCGCGTATGGTATCTGGTTATAAAAATTCAAGTACAATAGCGTCAAAAATCACTCTTTCTTGCCTCCTTTCGCTTTGCCGACGTATGAACTTGTAGCTGACACACTTCTCTAAAAATCTCGGCACGCGGGGGATTTGGTTATCAAAATTCAAGTATTGGAGCAGCAAAAATCACTCTTTCTCGCCTCCCTTCGCTTTGCTGACGTATACACTTGTAGCTGACACGTTTCTCTAAAAATTCGCGGCGCGTATAGTATCTGGTTATAAAAATTCAAGTACTGGAGCGTCAAAAATCACTATCTCTCTCTACTCCTTTCGATGTGCTGACGTAAAAGCTACTAGCTGACACGTTTCTCTAAAATGCGCGGCGCTTATAGTATCTGGTTATAAAAATTCATGTATTGGAGAGTCAAATATCACTATCTCTCTCTACTCCTTTCGATGTGCTGACGTAAAAGTTACTAGCTGACACGCTTCTCTAAAATTCGCGGCGCCTATAGTATCTGGTTATAAAAATTCAAGTATTGGAGCTTCAAAATCACCCTTTCTCGCCTCCCTTCGCTTTGCTGACGTATAAGCTTGTAGCTGACACACATCTCTAAAAATCTCGGCTCGCGGTGTATTTGGTTATCAAAATTCAAGTATTGGAGCAGCAAAAATCACTCTTTCTCGCCTCCCTTCGCTTTGCTGACGTATACACTTGTAGCTGACACGTTTCTCTAAAAATTCGCGGCGCGTATAGTATCTGGTTATAAAAATTCAAGTATTGGAGCGTCAAAAATCACTCTTTCACGACTCCCTTCGCTTTGTTGACGTATAAGCTTGTAGCTGACGCACTTCTCTAAAATTCGTGGCGTGTTGGGTATTTGGTTATCAAAATTTAAGTATTGGAGCAGAAAAAATCACTCTCTCTCTCTTGCTTCCCTCTGCTTTGCCGGCCTAAAAGCTATTAGCTGACACGCTTCTCTAAAAATCTCGGCGCGCGGGGTATTTGGTTATCAAAATTCAAGTATTGGAGCAGCAAAAATCACTCTTTCTCGCCTCCCTTCGCTTTGCCGACGTATAAACTTGGAGCTGACACACTTCTCTAAAATTCGTGGCGTGTTGGGTATTTGGTTATAAAAATTGACGTCTTGGAAAGGCAAATCTCTCTCTCTCTCTCTCTCTCTCTCTCTCTCTCTCTCTCTCTCTCTCTCTCTCGCCTCCCTTCGCTTTGCCGACGTATGAACTTGTAGCTGACACGCTTCTCAATGAAAAGAGCATTAAGGGTTGGGCTAATCCAATGGAAGAAATAAATAGAGAAACATGGCTTGTTAAGTTCGATGAAAATGATGAAGTTTTGTTCTCTGAAACGGAGGGAGAAAAACAGCGAAAAGGTCGCCCAAAAAAAGTAAAAGAAGTCGAATGTCCATCAGAGTCACAGGTACTTGGATCCGAATTAAACTTGCTGGAAATCGATGAACTGAATGCGTTCATAGCAACTGTGGAGAATGATCCGAATTCCTACAGAGAAGCCACGAGTATGAAAAACAAGCTTGAATGGCAAAAGGCTATTAGGATCGAATTAGACTCAATGGAGAAGAACAAAGTCTGGACACTTGTCGACAGACCTGTGATTCAAGGAGGAAAAAGACCTAACATAATTGACTCAAGATGGGTTCTAAAAACAAAAGTTGGATTGAATAATGACAACACGTACAAAGCTCGACTTGTTATAAGGGGTTTCAAAGATAAAAACCATTATAAATTAATGGAAACATATGCACCTGTTTCTCGGCTATCTCTGATTAGATCAGTGAAATATATATGGAAATACCTGAGGGTATTGACGCTTCACCTGAAATCAGACGAAATAAAGTCTGTAAAATTCATCGTGCTTTGTACGGTTTGAAAATAAGTCCGAAATGATGGTATGAAAAATTTACAGAAGTTGTAATAAAACTAGGACTAGTCTCATGATTCAGAGCCCTGTCTCTTTACTTGGCGCAACAATGAAAAATATCTGATAATGTTGCTGTATGTTGATGATATACTGATAGCCAGTAATGACACACAAAAGCTGGATGAAATTACGTCAAAACTTAAGTTGGAGTTCGAAATGTCTGATATGGGAGAGCCCAAGTGTTTCCTTGGCATTAAAATAAGTCGGGACAAGCGAAATAAAACGATGACTCTGACTCTACAAAATTACATTGATAAAATGCTGAAACGTTTTGGATATAGTGAAATGCATCCTCAATGAACGCCAATGGTGAAAAACCAAGTGTCAAACCGAGAAAGGCGAGAAAGAGAGGAAAGCGAAGATCAGCTCGAAAATACTCTGAACAAAACGAACGGTCCTTATAGAGAGATAGTAGGTTCTCTCTTGTATCTTGCTAACACTGTACGTCCCGACATAGCATATGCGGTGAATGTGTTAAGCAGACACTAAATCAATCCAACTGATGAGGAGTGGAAAATGGTGAAATGAGTTTGCAGATACTTGAAACACACCAGAAGTCTAGGTCTTAAGTTTGAAGGAAAGCTTACAAGGTTTTTCAGATGCCAGTTTTGCTGACTGCAAAGGCTCGATTACAACGAGTGGTTTTGTAATCAAGCTCTGTGGTGACACAGTAGCGTGGAAAACCCATAGACAGAAATTCGCAGCTTTATCGACCTGTCAAGCTGAGTATATAGCAATGAGCGAAGCTAGTCAGGAGATGGTATCTCTACAAAACTCGTTAAACTTGATTCTGAGAAACTCCTTCTTGCCCATGACTCTTTGGTCCGATAATAAAGCTGCTGAGGCTAGTACTCAAGTAAGCAGTACAAGCAAACTCAGACATATGACTGTAGTTAGAGAACACTTTGTTCGAGAGTGCGTAGCCAGAAATCTAATCAAAGTCAGTTGGATCGCATCAAAAGATCAAATAGCAGATATATTCACAAAGGCTTTACCTTTTGAATTACATGCTAAACTAACTAAATTGCTTTATTTTATAAGTTCAAAAAAGATTTAAAAAATATGTCTTTGTCTATAGCTATATTGATGGCATATTAGAAAATAACATCACGTATGAAGAATTGTCCATCAAAACGCCGTGTTTGTTATTCGAAAAAGAAAATGCCTTGTTTATTGTAACCAGGCACGTTTTTTAATAAAAAGTATTTGAACTAAAAACTATTTTCTACCTATCATTCATCATCCAATAATCATCCAATAATTATCCCATAATCGTTTAATCAAAATAAAGAGAGAAAAACACAAAGTTTTCCTCCCGTTCGAACACTCGACGCACCGATTTTCCGAACGTCGCACGGGAAAACACGTGCGGCGCAGGGTCCGGCACGCTGCATGCCGCGCCATGCGGGGAAGTGGGGAGAGGTCTGCGGAATACAGCGCTCTTGACGCTGTCGACAGCGTCACGGAGCCTGCGGACTACTTTCCGTGTACTGAAGATATGGTAGCTACGGAGCGAGCAACTGCACTTTGTGCTACATGCGAGTTACCAGCAAAAACTCTTTATATTTTATGCAGATCATTTATTAGGCTACACATTTAGGTATATAATTTTTAGTATAGCAGCAGTAGTTTTTTAAGTCAGTAAATAAAATATTTGTGTTTATTATTTTAGATTAGAGCATGTTTTATACAACTTAGCCCAAAGTTTTTATCATCAAGAATATCGAATAGTAAAGAGTCATAGAGAACAATTAAACAAAACTGCCCATCGATACTTATTTGCAAGACATCAATTCAAAATGGCTTTTCTGAAGATTGAAGCAATATATTGTAAACCAAATTTAATGTCAAAACTATGTTCAATTAATTATAAACTATATGCTGGACAAAATTTTAGCATGAGCAAAATTTCAAGTTATTTTAAAATAAAATACGTATGATTCGTCTTTCAGTTTGAAGCTATTAATCGCTTACTTATACAATGAAGAACATAATCATACAATCATTGCCTATGCTATTTAACTAATTATAATAATAAAATTTTCATTTGGAAATGTGCGTTATTTTTTATTCTCCTTTCCTTTTTTGAGACAGTGATAGACCTTTTTTTTTAAATCAGAAACTAATGTATTATAATATATTCTCTTACAAAATTTTATAATTTTATTTGAAAAAAGAATTTTACAATTCATTACCATACAATTCAAATTTAAACATTTTTATAGGTTAAATTTTGAGCAGGTATGTTCCTTCGTTTCAACTACAGTCTGCTACAGTGGATTGGCAGCACTGCCCAAAACGTTATGTTCTACGTAAACCCTAACGTATACGCTCAATTCTGGACGCAGCCTTAACCATCCCTGCCCGACCTGATGTACAAACTAGTCCCAAGGGTTTGAAAAAATTCAATCGTCAATATCTGGCCTTAAAACTTACGTACAGCAAGCGACACGGTGTCAAAATCACCCTTTTAACGTGTACTTTTTGATCTCACAGGCCGAAAATATTAATTTTTAGACACACTGGCGTGTTCACTCTTTTCCTGACTTTTAGAAATTAAAGAAAATATTCGAGAATTTTTCATTCACTGGCCCTGCACGCATAACCGCTGCTTACAGAAAAGTCCGACGCTCCAAATGTTGGTTTTGGTGAGATATGACATATATATGTTACCGGATGAGCGTAGGTTCGCTGTACTCAAAAGTTATAAAAAAGTTATAGTATTGCCCCACGTTCAAGTTCGCCCCCCTCTCCCCTATATATGTTGAAAAAATGTATGCTCCTATTTATTTTTAATGCCTGCAGTCAGATAATACGTATGTTCGATTAATTGATACATTTAATTCAATTGAAAAAGACTGCTTGAATTAAATAATAACTAAAAATAAATAGTTTTTAAATACTTGAAAAAAAATCCTTGGTGAACTTGAACCTGCATCCGTAGATTAGCAGTCTATCATCTAGGCAACTGAGCTACGAACACGTTGTACGGCAACTGATCAAAAGTAGCATATTTTCTTACACATAAAGCCACTAGTTATTTCTATCTACTTTTGTCAGAGCTTCAACAATAATAATCAAAACAGAGATTACTCGAAGCTGGAGTTCGAACACTCGAAAGGAACATTTTTTTACACATGAACAACGTTTTTATGACATGATATAAAAAAGTATAAATTATGCACAATTTATCTTTCATTGATTTATTTTATGTAGGTATGTTTAATTAAAGGCATAGGAAATTCATTTTGCAAGTGTTTAAATTACGAATAATTTTAATTTTTTGTTAAACAAAGAAAGTAATTATACCAAATCCCATGCCATACAATAACTCAACAACTGTTAAACAAACAAATTATATCCAAACTAAAACCTTGACTCTCCACGATAAACATATGCTACTTCGAAAATTATATACTTCAATGTCGTTGTAGCCTATGGCTTAGAGTCACTGCGTGGTAATCCTTTTGACCGGGGTTCAAGTCCACTCGACGTTTTTTTTTCACGTGTTCATAACTTTTTTTTAAGTGACAATGAAACGCACATAAATGTGCCAATTATTATAAAATGTAAGAATCAACATTTTTTATTTTTAAAAAACAGTTAATAATATTATGATATATATGGAATAATTTTTTATAACCATATTTTGAGGTAAGTAAATTATATTTCTACTTTTTAGTATATAACAATAAAGTTTATTACACAACAATAAATTACAAATTCTTGCGCTGCTTTTTGGTAGGTATAAAGCTTTTTACTTCACTTTTTTTCGTTTTTTTATCTGCACCAAATCACTGTTTTGGATTGCTATATTTTCGTTATTGTTTGGTGCATATGACAGCTTCGATAATTTTCTTTTTTCTCTCGTCGTTTCCTTCTCAATGCAATCATTCTTGTTGGCCTGCTTTGTAATGAACAGGGATGGCAACCGGAAGTGCAGAAAGTTGCACCGAATGGCTAGCTTCAGACCACGGCGCGTAGAAAATAAATTTCTATAGTCCGTAGCGCGAGAGTCGCTCTTCTGCAGTGCGTTCTGTTAGGCGCATGTAAACAGCTGTGCATAAATCCTCGCAGTGTACGCGTACTTGATGCTCAAACCCCTTCTCGTGCTGCTAATAGTTGTAATAGTGTAGTGTTGTAAAATGTGCGAACAAAAGCAGGGATTCCAGCAGTTGTGGGTGTACGGGAGATGCTGCTGTTTTGTGAATTGCCAAGTTGTAATATGTGTGCTGCAGCAGTCGAGCTCATTGCTTCAGATGTTCTGGCCCATCGCTGTACTTATTCTCTTGTATAGAAGCTATTGCACACTTGAACAAAACTGGCGAGTGAACAATCTGCCTTTCACACAGAGCTCCAAAATCAAGATGTTAGGTGAGGATGGATTTAATATTTGCAACGGTTGAGGTGATGACTGAGAAGAGTTTATCGATTATGTTGTGACTGCCAAAGTTTCATTAGACGTGCAACCTGATGCCATCCCTGGTGTCACAGAGACTTCATGCGAGACCAGAATCCAGAAAAAAACAACGTTGGATTAGTCATTCATCAGTAAAGCGTATGTATAATACATGTATAGCTGGATATTTTTCTACTTTGACATAAATTTTGCTTGTTTAATATGAAATATTTATTGCAGTCATGTATGCACCTACCCTATCTGACTCTGTTGAAAAAATTTGGTCTGGAAATCCAATTATTATACGCATAAAATGGTTCACCACTGCCTTGAATCGCTCATTAATGAGATGGGGCATGTGTTGTTCAAAATTCTGGTCACTGTGGTACAATGCAGGAATGGTCTCAACAATTCTACTGTTTCCAATATCGATAGTAGTCATTTTAAAGTGACACTTAACATTATTGGCTGTACAATTCAGCATCGCCAAATGAAAAGAAAGAACAAGTATTGGAACTTATGGTAAATTTAATTGTATTTTTATTACCATTCTATTATTAGTGTTTGAAAGTTATAAAAATAATTTAATCGTCACCAGGTTCCAGGAGTTGACATTCCTTACAATGAGATGGGATACTACGTGCTCTCATTAATATTATGCAGTGCTGTGCATGAGATAGGACGTACTATGGCAGCAGTTAGAGAAGATGTACGCTGATTTTTCTTGACAAATGCTGGTGTCTTCATCAAAGATATCTCACTGGTAAGTTGTAATACACTTTAGATCTTCTTGTTATAAACCAGTAATTGCATACTTGAAAATGTATTTCAGTAATCTCCTCTATTAGGACCTTCTGGACTTTTAACAGGAGATGTAGTACACAGAATTCATTACTGTTACGTAAAGAATTCAACAAATTGGAGAACGTGTATTCTGCAAGCAACTCAGGCTACTGTGTAACGGATAAGATGGTGCAGGTATTTTCTTAACTAAGCAAGCTGATCCTTAAAATTAATCGATGCAGATTTTAATAAAGTTTAATTTTTAGGAATTAGGTAAATCTTTTCTGGCTCCTGACAAAAACAATGGAGTCCATAACTGCTGTGATCAGCACAATGTAGAAAAGGGATATTTATGTTTTGAGCATTTAGAAGGGTTTGACATTCAGGCTCTCAAAGCTGCCATGCACTTTTCCCTTCCTACTCGAGCAATTGTACAAAACTTCCATAATTTGTGTCAAAACAATGACTTGTATGTTAAGACCTGTGTTGGACAACAAAGGTAACTTTTTAGTTTGAAAATTTATAAATTTCTTTATTATTATTTTGACTGATAAATATCTCATTTACAGATTGTACAAATTTTCCAAAGGCCTTCATTTTACTCTGCAACTGAGACTCCCTTAAGAAGCAAGATACAGCATCAGAGTGCACGCTCAATGATTACTTTGGCCATAACAACCACATTTACATTGCTCCTTGGGTTTAATTTGATAAATATGTACCTGTATAAAATATAGACTATGTGACTTATTATACATTTATTGTGATGTATAAGCTAGGGCAACTATATAAAAATGTACAGATATTTACTGCTGATGAATTTATAAATATAAAAACAGGAAAATAAATATAAGAGGATATACATACACATAACAAATATTGTGACTCTTAATTA
The DNA here is from genome assembly GCF_009193385.2 of Nasonia vitripennis. Lineage (NCBI taxonomy): Eukaryota > Metazoa > Arthropoda > Insecta > Hymenoptera > Pteromalidae > Nasonia > Nasonia vitripennis. Next base: position 26,583 of record NW_022280016.1, read on the forward strand.
CACTTTATTACGTTGATGAAAAAGAATATTAATATGCATAATTAACTTTGTATAATTTTACCTATGTTTATGTATGTATGCTTTATTTATTTATTTATTTTTTTTTTTGCAAAAATTGAAATGATATAAGTATAGATGTAATGGAATTAAAAAAAATGCGGAAGCTTGTCGACCCAAGAAAAATTTGTAGCCATGTTGCTGTGTAGGTCAATAAATTTTATGACTCGACGAAAACAGGCATAATACATACGCTTATACAAATAATATAATTGGTTCGACATGTGCACAAAAAACGAATGGAAAAATCTAGTTTCGCAAAGAGAGAGAGAGAGAGAGAGTGAGAGAGAGAGAGAGAGAGAGAGAAAGTAGCCACTAGAGGCAAAGTACTTATTCATCCGCTGCTCAAATTTTTTGAAATTGTTAATTAATAAAGAAATAAGTTTGAGCTTTAATAGGTTATACTGAACCAAGCATCAATTCCAGCAGAAAGCACCCAAAATTGCAATAAATCGTGAAAAATGAAACTTAATGAAGCAAACTGTGAGGCTTAAACTAAATAAATAGTTTTAATGGCTTTAGTTATTTGATATTAATAGAGTAAATAATACAGTTTTAAGATATAGTGCGTGCGCCACATTACAAATACCTAGTATGTTAATGTACGCATCGCAATTTTTAAAAACTTTCTATCAAGAAGCGCGACAGCGCCGCACTGACGAGTAAAATTACGAAGTATACGACGCGATGACGGCGCGAGTCACGTCCCTATTATACTTTGATAGTGGGATTTCTAACTCCAAAAATTCTCGAAATATGTTCCTACGAAGTTTTAGCGAAACTGAAAATTTTACTATTACAAAGAAACAATGATTTTTGGTTATACAGGGTGTACAGGGTGAGAGAAAAAAAATTGATCCTTAATATCTTTTAAAATAATCGGTTTCATAAGCTGCAAAAAGAACTTAGCCGAGGTAGTCAAAAGATATATTTTTGTAACACATGCACGATTTTCGCGTCTTTTTGACCTAAAATTAGGGATTAAAGTAGTCGTTTTCCGACCGGCGGGCGAAAAAATGCAGCAGCGGGCGTAAAAGTATTTTTACGCCCGCTACTCAATTCATTGGCAAATCTTCTAAAAATGCGAATATCAGTACATGCGTTACAAAAAATATGGTGTGCACCAAGGGCTAAGCGGGCTTTTCGGCCTCGTGTGGTTGCAGTACTCGTCTGCGGCTCGTAAACGCCCTCGCCTTCGGCTCGGGCTAACTCGCCTTGATTCGTACTGCAAACTCCACACTCGGCCTAAAAAAGCCCACTTTACGCCCTTGGTACACAATATACTATTCTTCCCAAAATTTCCACTTAAAGCCCTTTTACTCCCGTACGACATAGAAAGCCCTTTTTTTTAGTTTTCAATATCTAGCTCAAAAACTAGTCTTCAAAATGGCTTAAAATTTTTAAAGCAAATGTATATTACTTTTTTTTTACTGTCACATTGTAACATTTGACAATTCAGTCTTGGAGATACAAACGTTAAAAAGAACACCTTACTCATCATAACAATTGAACGGAACGGTCAATATGGAAAATCTTGCGGGAAAAAGTAGGCAATTTTATGCTCTTTCAGGAAGACTACTGCAGATTTTATAGTACCAATTATAACATTTCAAATAAAGCAAAACTATGTTTTCAAAAATCTAAAAATGGCCAAAATATGACCATAAAATAGGTATAATATTATGGTAACTAAATCCAAAATTTGTACTTAAGTTTTGCCTTTTTACTCGTTATTGAGTCACGTAGAAAAACGTCTATTTTTAGTTTTTTATGTTTTTCTCAGGATCTGCTACATGAAATGACTTAAAATTAAATAGGTGTATAGTCCGAATAATTTTCAATGATCGTGTTTTTTTTCTAAAGGTTCTACACTTAGTTTTCGAGTTAAAACGGTTTCAAAAAATTGCGCTTTATGGTGTGTAATAAAAGAACGACGGACGATAATATAAATTTTCCGCGGTAAAAAGATAGGTTATTTTATTCTCTTTTAGGTACATATTAAGCAATTTACTTTTATCAACTTCCAATAACTTTATTAGAAAAAACTGAAATCCCAAAACTAAAAAAACACTATAAAAAAACGCGTCCACAAAATGTTAAAACGAACTAGTAAAAACAAAGAAAATGAGACTTGGGGAGAAAATCTGTAAAATAGTTATAAATTCGGCTATAGTAAAAACGCAGGAATGTGATTTTTTAATTTTCATTTATTCCAACCAAATTGTGAAGTTGGTGGATTATATAAAGAAAAGCTCGTTCGATTTTCTTCACCGCATCTTCGATTGTATGATAAAAGCGAAGGGTTAAATTCATCCTTTTCTCGAACTCTTCCTGCTTCTTCATTATAGCATCGAGCTTTTCCATAATCTCCAAATGATGAGTGCAAGTGCCAGCAACTGTACAAAAGTATATGAATTCATTAATTTATAATAATGAAAAATAATAATGTAACCCTGATAGAAATCTTACCATCGGTTGGGAAATTAATTGAAAATTTTTATATTTATAACGTTTGCGTTTATTTAATTGTTAATCACAAAAAAACTAAAAATGGAAGCATGTGTATGTACAACTGAACAAATAATCAGAGGTTTTAATAATTTTTAATATAATTTAATCGTTCATTTCGAGTACAATACAATAATTTGATTCACACATTCACCAACAAAAATGGTGAAATTTATACCAGGGAGACAGCACATATTCAGTAAATATTAATATTGTCTATCTACCTGTAGCAGAATGTTTGTTGATATTGCTGCTGTCATCCCCATCCTTCTTTTTCTCACTTTCATCCTCGATTTCATCCGGAACTACAAGCAAGAATATCCATGTTATTTATAATTGCAAAAATATAGTATATGGGGAATTAATACAGGAGATATGGATTATTTAAAAAAAAAACACCTTTTTTGCTTTTGCTGGCGAACAGTACGGTCAATCTAGAAGGCCAACGGGGGAAAGTAGGTGATTCTATTCTCTTTCAAATGCGTTACAGCTAAATTGTTTGTAACAATGAGATAATATACAAAAACGCTAATATTATAGTTTTGAAAAATTAAAAAAAAATGGTCTCAAAACAAAAATATTACGGTACACACACGCACGCACAAAGCTTATTATTTTAGTAAGATAAATACTTCCAGTGAAAAAGTGTTTTTATGAAAAATGAAGTGAGAATATACTTAACTGAAGAGAATGAATAAATGTAATAAAAACACTGTAATAGTCTATATTTTGTATCGTATATAGAGTATTTTTAGCAGGGTGAGGCTTATTTTGTTCTTTACAAAAATTTAAGGCGGGTTACCGTGGTAATTTGAGTGATAGCACGAAAAATACGCATTTTAAACAAAAATTAATTTCGTTTACACATAATTAGTAATTATACAGTACTAAAATCATCAAAATAATCAAAATAACTGTTTAGGTTATCATCGCTATATCTACTGCAAACATGAGTTTTTCAGAAGACATCTTTGCATCAGAAGGTATACATTTCTGAAATATTTATCTTTATTTTTTTATTAGTACAAATAAAAAATACTTCTCGATGATTTGCAGATACTTTTGAACCGAGAAATGATTACAAATCACAAGATTTCTTAGAATCTCAAGACATGTTCGGTAATGAAATTTACTAAGTTAGTGTAATATATGGGGAATTGTACGAAAAAAATACACTTCTTTGATCCCAAAAATCGGTGAAAAAAATTGTTGGGGCACGCGGCCAAATCACTTATTTTCTAATTGTACATGTTTAGAACAATGCAAAACCACGTTCCAACACTCAAAAAGTGCCTTGTGACACTGTTTTCTCCGACCTTCAAAATCACCCAAAAGTAGCCATTGTTCAGTGGCACGTACTTAATTTCTGAAGGCGCGAATAGAAAATGTATGTCGGTAGGATAAAAGTACGGAGAAAGAGCTTTAATTAAAAAAAATCGTTGAAAATGCTTGATTTGGTCAAAAGTTACATAGAATTGAAAATATGGAAAAAAAATGGAAATTTTCAAGATTTTTCGGAGTGAAGAAATTCGTACGTTTTTTCGCGATTTTTCCATATTTTCAATTCTATGTAACTTTTTCAACGAATTTTTTTTTAATTAAAGCTCTTTTCCTGTACTTTTATCCTATAAGGCTTTTTCACTTCGGTATTCTGACCGTCAATTCCATCCTAAGGCTGAAGGTCAAAAGTTTTTTTTTATAAAAAATGCTCTAATAAAAAAGTAACAATAATTCGACGGGTTTTGAAGTGGCTATCTGACGCAGCAGTACATAAGGTATTTCATTAAATTTTAATCACCATTTTCCTGTGTCTAAAACCGAGATGATATGAAAAGCAAAATGTTTGAAATGTGATTTTTTTACGTTATTATTATTTATTACTTTTTGCATCAAGATTTATGTTAAACAACCCAATATCATAGAGTAGTCCATGGCTTATTGTAATACATTTTTATTTTTTACTGTCAACTTCTAATTATTGCAGCACGACTCAAAAGAATCTTTGGAGTTTTGGAGGCGCGTTTAAGGTTACAAGTTTGACAGCTCAACATTTTTAACTATAAAGGAGGTTCACATGCACCTTTCTACATTTTCTTGTCACTGGGTATGCACAATTTTAATAAAAATTACAAGAAATTACATTTAAAATGTTGAGCTGTGAACTTTTAACCTCAAAAACGCCTCCAAAACTCAAAATTTTTTTTAAGTTGACAGTAAAAAATAAAAATGTATTACAATAAGTTATGGACTACTCTATGCTATTACGCTATTAAACATAAAGAATCTTGATGCAGAAAGTAATAACAAATAATAACGTAAAAACAAAATAAGCCTCACCCTGCTAAAAATACTCTATATACGATACAAAATATAGACTATTGCAGTGTTTTTAGTACATTTTTTATCCATTCTCTTCAGTTAACTATATTCTCACTTCATTTTTCATAAAAACACTTTTTCACTGGAAGTATTTATCTTACTAAAATAATAAGCTTTGCGCGCGCGCGTGTGTGTGTGTGTGTGTGTATCGTAACATTTTTGTTTTGAGACCATTTTTTTTTAATTGTTCAAAACTATAATATTAGCTTTTTTGTATATTATCTCATTGTTACAAACAATTTAGCTGTAACGCATTTGAAAGAGAATAGAATCAATCACCTACTTCCCCCCCTTTGAGTTATGGATGCATCTTTTTTCAGATGCGGCGACCACGCACTCTTAGAAGATTAATTTTTAATAGTATATTGTGTACCAAGGGCGTAAAGTGGGCTTTTTTAGGCCGAGTGTGGATTTTGCAGTACGAGTCAAGGCGAGTTAGCCCGAGCCGAAGGCGAGGGCATTTACGAGCCGCAGACGAGTACTGCAACACACACGAGGCCAAAAAGCCCACTTAGCCCTTGGTGCACACCATATTTTAAGCGAGGCTGACGTAACTAGTTTTTGACATAGAATGCATCAAAATCAACTTTTATTTTAAATTAAATATAATTAATTTATGACTCGACGAAAACAGGCATAATACATACGCTTATACAAATAATATAATTGGTTCGACATGTGCACAAAAAACGAATGGAAAAATCTAGTTTCGCAAAGAGAGAGAGAGAGAGAGTGAGAGAGAGAGAGAGAGAGAGAGAAAGTAGCCACTAGAGGCAAAGTACTTATTCATCCGCTGCTCAAATTTTTTGAAATTGTTAATTAATAAAGAAATAAGTTTGAGCTTTAATAGGTTATACTGAACCAAGCATCAATTCCGTGTGTGGATTTTGCAGTACGAGTCAAGGCGAGTTAGCCCGAGCCGAAGGCGAGGGCATTTACGAGCCGCAGACGAGTACTGCAACACACACGAGGCCAAAAAGCCCACTTAGCCCTTGGTGCACACCATATTTTAAGCGAGGCTGACGTAACTAGTTTTTGACATAGAATGCATCAAAATCAACTTTTATTTTAAATTAAAAAAATAATAATTTAGCGGGCAAAAAGACTTTTTAGCGGGCAATAAAGGTCTTTATTGCCCGCATATTCGATAAGCGGGCAATAAAGGTTTTTATTGCCCGCTAAAATAACTTTTTTGCCCGCCTATCAAAAAAGAGTCACTTTAGTCCCGTTAAATAGGTACGAAAAAAGCGAAAATCGTTCGTGTGTTACAAAACCAATTTTACATTGAAGCTTTGCTTCTTGATTAGCTGTATGTAGTACAAAAAATATGGTTTAGATGGGGTGTTCTTCAAGTTGCCAAGATAGAGCGTTCTCGAAGCAGCAGCCGAGATAGGGCGTTCTTGAAGCCGCCGCCGAGATACGGTTTTATTTCAGTCACCCGTCGATATTATATAAAATAATTAAGTAATTTCTACATTTATAGAGGTACCCGCGTTAGCTATACTACGGAAATACTTATGTCATCCATACTCGGGAAAATGAAAAAACAAATTTCTCGCTCGAATTTCGCGTATAATCATTGCTAAAAGTTCTACCACGTCCCAATCGATTCGGGAAGATATACATAGGGAAGAAAGGTGTGAGCCTTCCCTGCTAAAAATGACCAATAAAAATAGGAAATTGTGATCCGGAATTACAGAATTAAAACCGATTTTTTCGATTTAAATGATTATCAAACTTAATCGGTTTTAATTGTATTGAATTTATAATTTTTAATCAAATAACAGCTTAAACCAACTAGGTTTGTTGCCCAACAATTATGAGAATAAAAAGGCTTGATTCGTATAACATTTTTGGAAATGGTGGATTGTTTCATGTTTTTTGTTCAAACCTCCGTGTTTTACGAGATATCGATAAATTAATTTTTTTTTTAATTTCATTTCATGCAACTTTTAGATAAACTATAATTGAACTCTCGAATAGTGCAAAAGTTGAGATCTCGACTGTATGTGGGAAGAGGACTTCTAGGCTGGGCTAGAGACTGGACACTCTTCTCTTGAAAATCACTTTATTCTCTCCTCTCTCTCTCTCTCTCTCCAGCTCGACCGACTCGTGCCGTGGTCTGCGGAACACTACTGTCGTCGGCGCTCGCTCGCAGCATGGCTGCTCTCTCTCTCTCTCTCTCTCTCTCTCTCTCTCTCTCTCTGCAGTTGGGAGGTGCTGCCACCTAACGTGGGGCACCTACAGTACTCCCCCCGAAAAGGAAAAAAAAACTGAAAAGTATTTTTATTATTTTGATCGATGAAATTATGACGGAGAGAGATTGCAACATTTTTTTGTGATTGCGAAGTGTCAGTAGCTGGAGAGCGTTTACAGAAGTTATGATTAAAACTAAAGATATTAGAATCTGAGATTACAATATAACGATTGTGTAAATTCTAATGGTAACAACTCGCGGTATGAACTTATTAATATGAACTTAAAGTTTTTACAAAGTCTTTAGTAAAGAGACAGTATTGTCTAACGCTCGTAGACTAACGCCGTGTGTAGCGAGATCTTGGCGAACGTGCGTCGGAACATTGATTCGACAGTTAACAAACTTAAAATCTATTTGTTCGCAGGCGTGAATCGCTCTAGCTAAGTTAGCTAGGTTGATTACTCGAGTTCTTTTCTTTCCCCACGTATTGTTTATGAATACTTCAAAGGTTTGTTTAGGACCAGCACTAATGAGTGCATTTACAATATGGTGGTTGTAATTCATCCGGATCGATCGTAATTGAGGTAAATTTGAAAGAAGTAACGGATAATTGAAGTCCAATCATAATAAGTTCAACTCAACTAGGTTTGGCGCATTGTCTATGATGTCTGTAACAAAATCTTTGAAATAGTCGTTGTTTTCGAGATTAAGTGTCCTGAGAGCATTCGTACGCAAGAATACTACTCGAGGAATGATCTCAGTACGGAATACTTTACAAGCTGAATAATTGAAGTTAAATGCTTCAGTGACATTGGACGGAGAGAAAATTGACATAATAAGATCGACTGTGTGTCTCTTTCTACCTTGAGAATCTGAGAAATTTAATTCTGCAAGGTGTGTATTGACAGACGTTCGATAGGCACTTCTTGGCAGTTGTTAAACGATAGAGAACGCAGAGAACTGCATTTTTCTCTGGTTAAAAACTTAAGCGATAAATTTTTGTTATTTACAAAGCTCAGCGATTCCAAGTTGGCCACTGTTAGAAATTCGTCGCACCCACCTATAGTGCTGCCCAACGTGAGTTTGTTTATTGCAAAACTGTCCGAGAGTAAATCGAAAGTTTTCTTAGAGACAGTGACAGCTGATAGGTCCATTTCGCGCAGACGAAGATACTTGTCGGGAATGGGCCTGTGGCTGACGCAGCGCCATAACAATTTGTTAATAAACGGAATTTCTATTATATTGACTGAAGTATTGAATGAAATACTAGTGAATTTGAAGTTATTGACATCCTCAAGCATTCTATTCAGACCATTGGGGTGAGAGTACCGATCGTAACAAGAGTCGAATGGAAGTGCTGTGCCATGGAATTGGGGGTCATCATGGCAAGCTGTGTAAAGATTTAGGAAATTATTGTAAGTAAGATAGTGAGCTAAGCGTTTGATCACATCTCCACATTGTAAAATGTCTACAAGAAGAGTAGGTAGAAGCGTTAATTTGTTCAATGCGGGCTGAGTGCTCGGTAAAGGTTCTTGCTGAGTGAATTGATCGGGTCTCGTTTTGATGTATGAGACTCTGCCTCTAGGATCTGTGAAAGTCAGTTCTTTTTTACAAGATTTGATCTGAATAGCGCATGAGGATGACAGCAACTTGCAAGAAATGACCGCGACGGAGCCCTTTCTTGTATTCTTAAGACTATCTATGGAAAAATCGGTGCACCCTTGTGCTGACAAGCATTCGTAGAGCTTTTTCCTAGTAACGCGATACAGGATGTCACGCAGGAAAAGTCGCAATACAGGTTTGTTGTTAACGAACAATTGAGGAACTTGAGCATCTTGGATGACCGGAAAGTTTGACGAACTCGCGTATCTGGTGGTGAGTGCTTGTGTTTCGCGATGTTCGAGGGCTTGCTGAAGGAAGACTTCGAATTGCTCGAGGTCTAAATCAACTCGAAAGCAATCCGCACGCAGCTGCTCATCGGAAGAGGCATTTCTGTATGCCTGCAGCTGTGTTCGAGCTTCTCTGACCTTGTCCATGACTAGACGTTTAAATAATGATTATTAGATAAATTAAATAAGTAAAGAGCGTGAGAGGACTTAGTCGCTACACCCCAGCGCAAATGAGCTTGACTAACGTGAGAAAATTTCTCGTAACGTGTTAACAATGTATACTAAATCTAATTTGTTCTTTGGTTGAGTTTCTGAAACGAACGTTCTGACTTGAGGTTTACGAGCGAAAGAGATTCGTTTCTTAGAAGTCTCGTTTTGTAACAGAATCGAGTCCGAATGCCTATTCCTTTTTAAAATGTTCGGCACGAACTTCGTACGTTTGGGTGTATGAGGTTGTGGGGAAGGAATAGGGTGATCCACCGGATCAGTGGTGAGGGGTGCTGGACGTGTGTCGTCTGCTGGTTGAACGCGGTTAATATCCGTCGGTGAAGGAATCCTGATCGGTTCAGGAGTGGTATTTTCCTTAGTGCCGCAGGATGAACGCGGGCTTCACCCGTTCAATGTTGACTGTTTTGACAGTGCCATCCTTATCTATGTTAAAGGTGTGGTTCGCTAGATTGCGCGAAATTATTTTGTGAGGGCCAGTATAGGGCCGCGTCAATGCAGGTTTAATAGGTTTTTCCTGTAACCAGACGTGTACAGGTATCTAAACCTTGATGTGTGAATGGCTTGGTAGCTGTCTTGTGATTAACTGGAACTGGTCTCAGTTGTCTCATGTAATCGCGAAATTCGTTGTAGAAGACACGAACGTTCGGCTCTTCGTTGGTGAAGGGAGAGAAATCACCGGGAATTCTCATTGACTTGCCGAAAACTAAATCAGCTGGACTAGCATCGGTGTCTAAACGGATGCGCGTGCGTAGTCCAAGCATGACTGTGGGCACTAAACGAACCCAGTTTTGGTTGCCTCCGTGGCACATGAGAGCTGACTTGATGTCTCGGTGGAGACGCTCGACCATGCCGTTGGAAGCAGGATGATATGACGAGGTTCTGATCCTGTTGATCCCTAGGATCGATAATAATTCTGAAAACAATTTGGATTCGAACTGGGCACCCTGATCTGTAGTGATCGTCGTGGGTGAACCGTAACGACAGATTCAGTTGTCATGAAAAGCACGAGCTACCGTAGCCGCAGTGGTATCTGTAATTGGTATTGCCTCTGGCCATCTCGTGTAGTGATCGATGATGGTGAGGAGATGCGTGTAGCCGTTGCTGTGGGTGAAGGGGCCTACGAGATCCAAATGGGCGTGATCGAATCTAGCATCTGGAGCAATGAAATGCCTGGGCAAAAACTTATTGTGTTTGGTCACTTTAGATTGCTGACATGCTGTGCACGCTTTGCACCAAGAGGCGATGTCGCGACTCATGTTCGGCCACACATACTGCTGGTGGATGAGTCGGGTTGTGACTTTGACTCCAGGATGCGAGGGTGAGTGAAAGTTGTTAAAAACTCCCTTTCCCAATTTCTTGGGAAGGTATGGACGAATGACGTCCTCGTAGATGTCGCAGTAAAATGCTGCGTGCGCGGATCCCCACGTAAGTTTACGCAGCTTTAAGGGGTGGTCCGGCCTTTGCAGAATTTCTTTTAGCTCTTCGTCCTTTCCCTGTTCCTCGCTGAGTTGTTTGGCGTCGAACAGTGTTGGCAGCTTGAAAGCGTTGATGTTAGCGAGGACTTCCCTGACTTGTGGATCAGCTAAGAGTTCAGGATCGCTCCAGTTGAAAAATGCAGGAGATGTGAAAGCGTTGATTCTTGACAGTGCGTCAGCAACGTCATTCTCCTCCCCTGGGAGATAAAGAATCTCCGTGTTATACTGGGCGATATATGACAATCTGCGAGAGCGAATTGCTGGCATTTTGTCGTGGCTCTGCTGAAGAGCGTAGATCAAAGGCTTGTGATCCGTATAAATTTTAAATTCTGCTCCTTCAAGGTAGGGATGGAAGTAACGAATTGCTTCATAAATTGACGTTAGTTCCCTGTCATAAGTCGCGTATTTCATTTGCGCAGGAGAGAACTTCTGCGAGAAGAATGCCAAGGGTTGCCAGGCATCATCCGAGCGTTGCTAGAGGGCCGCTCCCATTGCGGTATCGGAAGCATCTGTGATGAGGCGCAGTTCAGCGTTTTCACTGGGAAAAGCTGTGAAAGCTAAGTTGATGAGATCCTCTTTGCATTTGCGGAAAGCATCCTCAGCTTCCGGAGTCCAGGGAACTGGGCGTTTGTCTTTCTTCTTGGTACCTTTCAAGAATTCATTAAGAGGGCGTTGTGTCTCGGCAGCGTGCGCGAGCAAACGCCTATAGCTGTTCACAAGACCTAAGAATCTTCTTAATTCTTCGATGGTCCGTGGTAATGGAAATTCTTGAATCGCCTTAACTTTCTCTGGGTTAGGTTTGAAACCGTTAGGCGTGATGAGGTGACCCAGGAAAACGAGTTCTGAAACCCCGAGACTGCATTTCTCCAGGTTTACCTGCAGCTCGTACTCGTTGAGGCGATTGAGCACTATATCTAAGTGCTTCTGGTGCTCTTCTTCAGACGTGGAAGCGATAAGAATGTCGTCTAAGTAGACGAAGACAAAGTCTAGGTCTCCCAACGCCGAGTGAATATAACGCTGGAAGGTTTGTGAGGCATTTCGAAGGCCAAAAGTCATAACTAGGAATTCATAAGTCCAAAAGGTGTAATTATTGCCGTCTTGGGCACATCTTCTGGTGCTACCGGGATTTGATGGTAGGCTTGGCGTAGGTCTAAAATCATGCTGCAAAATCTTCTTGCCGTGGCAGAAGGTCATGCAATCATGCATGTGCGGAATCGGATAACGATCCGGGACTGTGATTAGATTTAATTTGCGAAAGTCGCCGCAAGGACGCCATTGGTTGTTTTTCTTCAGCGCCATGTGAAGTGGACTGGCCCATGCACTATTGGAAGGCCGGCAGATGCCCAGCTCGCACCATTTCCGAAATTCCTTCTTCGCTGCCTTGAGCTTCGCTGGTGCGAGAGGACGGGCTCGCTGCGAGACTGGCTGGCCCTTGGTGACAATGTGGTGAAAAACTCCCCTTTTCTTGACCGTTCTGAACTGGTCAGGGCCAAAGTCTGCTGTTCAGGATTGATTGTCTTCTGAAGTGCAGCTAATAGTTGTTCGAACTTGTCGACCGGGTAGGTGGCAGGCTGGTTATTGTCCTTCAAAGCACTGATGTTGTGTGACTGTTGAAGGATGTCGAAGGTCATATCTGCGCTTTTGACAAGTTCTGCTTCTTCTTTGTAGTTCCAAACCATTAGTCGTATTTGTGCTGGAAGACGGCTTTTCCAGAGTGAAATTACTGTATCTCTGGGCACTCGGTCCTGCGCTAGGCTGAGCAGTTCAGCGAGGAAGTCTGATGGTCGCTTACAACCAATTTCCAGATCTTTGAAAAGCCTGTCTAATTGTTGCTCCGGAGTCTCAGCATATTTATCCGTGAGAATTTTTTTTAGTTCCTCATATTTGCAGCCTCTAACAAGAGTGTTCATCTTGTACTGGAGCTCGTGATGAATGTCTTGACTCAAGCGTGTGCCGACGAAGTTGAATTTGGCTTCGTCGTCATGGACGTTGTGAGTCAAGAACAGATCTTCCAATTGCTTGAACCATCCTTGAGGATCGTGTTTGTGGAAGTTCCAGAATTGTAGATGCTTGGTGCTTGGTGCAGTTGGAAGGCAGTGTGGCTGTCCAAGCATGGAGTTTCCTTGAAACTGATTTCGTTGTTGGAAGTCTGCTCCTGAATTGCTACGTGAAGCAAAAGGCAGGTCAGGCTGAAAGGTGTGACCAGTTGAGGGAATGTTGCCGAAGACGTTGGGCGTCCAGCTGGAAAAACTATAGCAGGTAGTGCTAGCAGTTGTTGTCGTTGCCAGTGACGAGCTTGCGAAGGTCAAGGTCGTTGTCATTACAGCCTTGTTTTCAATGACGTGATCCGTGGGTTGCTTCTGCGACCACGAGGTGAAGCATTCCTCCATGTACCTTTTAAATTCATCCATTTTGCTGTCAATCTTCTGGTCGATCGATTCCAGGATTTGGTCGGCATTAGGCGCTCGTTGCTGGCCGTCTGAGGGCCTGTTTTTGTTGGTGGCACCAGTGTAGTTGGTAATGGTGCTAGTGGTGCTTGAGGGCCAGAAGTACGAAGTTGAAGTTGGAAAATTTGATCGCTGGCTCACTCCCCTGAAGTCAAAGCCTCCTGCTATGGTGCCAGGTGGCTGGCGAAAGCCATCTTGAAAGGCGTTTGCCGTACCGTTAGGTTGCAGGCCAAAGCCGGTTGCCATATTCGTTACCTCTACGTAGTCAAAAATCATGTTTGACGAAGTGCTCGGTAATGAACCCGAATTAACGTGGGTGGTGAGCGATGGAGAGATACTTGGTTGGCTGTCGCTCATGGTGGCATCTTGAGTGCTCTCGTTGCTGGTACTTGTATTCGTTGTCTTGACTGGAGAGTGGAATAACGACATTTTCCCGGGTCTTCTGAGTGACCTTGAATTACGCGAAATTGGAAGGAAAGTCTTGGGGACTAGCTTGCCCGACCTTAATTGTAAGCTAGACTTGTTATCGCTCATAAACGGTGGGGTGCAACGACCAGCCTAACTCTATGTTGAAACAAGCCGTACAAAATTATTAATAGACTAAAGTGTACTCGCAGGTACATACATTAGCAAGGCAAAGACTTGTTCAACCGCCAACTAAATTAACTTATTGCTAGGTGCAAATGCAAAGGCTAACGCTACGCTGCATTGCCAAACGACGTGGCTCTCGGAAACGACATGTTGTCCCTCCTGCGTGAACCAACGTCCGGGAGGAGGAAGCAGCAGCGTCTGTTTGCGAGGGAGCCTGTTGCTTGAATTTATTTATTATCGTCGTTTGTTTATTTGATAAAAGAGGAAAATGATTGAAATCACAAAGTTCCTAGATAGGAAACGTAAAATTATGGAATTAAAGTTTGTAACCTGTATATGCCGCGGCGCTGAGTTGACCTTGCGGCGTGTGTAAGAGGACTCTCTCAACTAGAGATGATTGTTGTTCCTTCTGCGTGAACCAACGTCTGGGAGAAGGAAGCAACGTGTCTGCACGTGAGAGGCCTGACGTGCCCTAAGCCTTATGAAGCTAAAAAAAGATCACACACTTGTGTTAATTACGCATTCTAAAAAAAAAAATATATAGATTTACTGAATCTATTCGTTGACGCAACGTATGCGTGACACTTCGACGAACTGTTGCGATTCGCACACACAGTTCTCGGAATCAGAGCCGCTTCGTAACCAAGATGGCGGCTTTGCGATGAAATTTCGCTCGCGCGCACTAAATTACCTGAGTGTGAAATTTTCGCACGTCTCGCCACACACGACGCTACAATTCCGCCACTACTGCTGCCGATGAGGAGGAGTTGGTTGGGTGGACAAAAGGCGCCGGTGTCGATGGTTTCACGCAATCCTTTGTTGTAGAGCGCCAAAGGTCACGGCCTTGACGATGAGAAGGCGCCGGTGACGGTGGCTTCGCGCAGAAGATTTAGTCCATCGGCGAGGCCTTCCACGTTGTGCAACGTATAGTTGCGGGGAGACTATACGCGCCGGCGTGCCTGCGCGCGTATAGCTCAAAATGGCGGCGCGTCGCTAGGACTTGTTGCTGCCGCCCTCGACACGAAAAGACGTGTGTCGAGGAGATCGACTTGGTTGTCGATAGTACTCCGCGTGTGCACCGGCGTGCCAGCGTGCACACGGGAGTGTACGATGTGCGTGAAGAATGATGCAATCGCAAAATGTCTTTGTCCGCGACGTGCGAGACAAAGACTCCGCGGCTGGAGAGACTTGCCGAGATGGGCGTTTCTTCTTCTCGTCGGCGCTCGTTGACTCGTCGTCGAGAAGCCTGCATCGGGGTCACCAATGTGGGAAGAGGACGTCTAGGCTGGGCTAGAGACTGGACACTCTTCTCTTGAAAATCACTTTATTCTCTCCTCTCTCTCTCCAGCTCGACCGACTTGTGCCGTGGTCTGCGGAACACTACTGGCGTCGGCGCTCGCTCGCAGCATGGCTGCTCTCTCTCTCTCTCTCTCTCTCTCTCTCTGCAGTCGGGAGGTGCTGCCACCTAACGTGGGGCACCTACATGTATATGCGCAAACACTTCCGTAGGCGCGAAAGCATATTCGTAGAAAACTTTGCAAGTAACTAGCAACTGTAAAGGCGCTACGCCCGTTCTATGTTTTCTCCGTTCCGTTCATCATTTTCATTTGTTTGTTCATCAAACGGGAAAAAAGGGGTTTTCTTTGTCCAACGTTTACGAGAGTAAAAAGACTAAAATTCATCTACAATTTCGGCAATTTTTTTTTTTGTTGAAAACAGACAGTTAGATAAGGAATAGATTGATTACCATGTCTTTTTTAGAATAAAAAAATTAGAATAGAATGAGCCACAAATGTTACGAATTGTAAGGAATTTTAAATTGCTTCTTCCTAGAGGAAGCTTTGTAATAGTAAAATTTTCAGTTTCGCTAAAACCATGCACATACACACGCTGAAATGCAAGCACGCCTTACAGAAGAAACGCGGCGAGAGGAGGGGAGGGGCTCGCAGGGGAAAATCACCGATTTGTTTTTCCCGATCGCGCAGTTCCGAGAAATGAGCATGTCGACTGTTTGGAAAGGACAACAAATGCAGCAGCTTGAAAAAAGAGGCCATAGCTTGGGCTCTATTGGGGTTTCGGAATTATTTCATCCGACATTATTTCTGCCGGTAGAAATCACTTTTGTCTGTTTATGAGACAACTACAACACAATTTTGATGCTAAGTAACGACGATATCGCGCTATTATACGTGCTATGAACCGAAGCATGTTCAAAAGACAGCACATCAGAAGTACTCAGCGAATATTTATTACACATATCTAAATATATATACATATATATATGTATGTATGTATAATTTGAAATGAATTGCTTACTTTTCACGCAGTCCATCTTCAACAGCTCGAGCAAATGTATCCTCCAAATCCTTCAGCTTACGATGTGACAGCACGTACAAACGTATGCTGCAAGTCCTGACTGCAGTCCGGATGTGATGTATCTGCGCTTACGATCCACCAGCTCGTATAGAAACGTATCCTCCAAGTCCTTACTCCTGATCTATACTTAGCTTATCTCACAAAATACAAGTTTTTTGCAATGTACTAGCGGCGAAGCCCAAATGACAACTGAGCTGTCTGAGATACAATGCACCGAGTTTGTTAGCGATCGCGATTCGCGTTTCCTGATTGGCCAATCAGTACCCAGCATTAGTGAAAAAAATGATAGTGGGTAATTAGCAGTGGTTTCAAATTTCAAAAACACTATCGAAGTTGAAAAAAGCAGTCACAATGAAATACTCAAATTTATTTGTAAATATCACCAAATTATACGATTGTATAATTCATGTAAAATCAATATTATAGAAAAGATAAATTTGGCTAAATGAATATTATTTTAGTCAATGACTCTAATGCTTCCTAATAATCGCTGCGAGAAAAAAGAATTTAGGTCGAACACAGTAAAAAGAATTTTATTTGTGTGTGCTCATAGTGTACAAAGATAAGGACGGACTACAATGAGAAAAAATTATAAATTATAAAATTAATTATAAAGGAGTGTACAATACTCGAGGACACATGCATAGCACATGGATTTCTACCTTTTTATTTTTATTCTCCGGGGCAACTAGGCGCACGGGACTGTGAAAGTTAAACCAAGGATAATTACCGGTTAAGCCCAGAAATTCGGTTGGGAGTGAGACGGTTTTCTAGAATGGTATGCAATTAAGGCTAATTGTTTGGAGTTGTATACATTAGATTCATATATGCTATTTTGTTCGCGAACTTATGCCTCTTCAATCTTATAAGAAATGGTCGATGTTTATTTCAATAAACAATAGTATTGTACGGAATATTATACGAAACACTCTTGTAAACAATACAAAAAGGATTTTACATTAAAGAAATAATCATACATCGGTCATTTTTCTCACATTCATCGGTATACATATGTATAGGTCAAAATAACAATTAACCGTAACAATTATCCTCTACACTACAATATCTACTGTACATTTGAACAAGAACGTGTTGTATACTAGGATATAAAAGTATAATTTTGTTGTTCGAATCAGCATTTTTTTTAATTCCATTACATCTATACTTATATCATTTCAATTTTTGCAAAAAAAAAATAAATAAATAAATAAATAAAGCATACATACATAAACATAGGTAAAATTATACAAAGTTAATTATGCATATTAATATTCTTTTTCATCAACGTAATAAAGTGTAATTAAGAGTCACAATATTTGTTATGTGTATGTATATCCTCTTATATTTATTTTCCTGTTTTTATTTTTATAAATTCATCAGCAGTAAATATCTGTACATTTTTATATAGTTGCCCTAGCTTATACGTCACAATAAATGTATAATAAGTCACATAGTCTACATTTTATGCAGGTACATATTTATCAAATTAAACCCAAGGAGCAATGTAAATGTGGTTGTTATGGCCAAAGTAATCATTGAGCGTGCACTCTGATGCTGTATCTTGCTTCTTAAGGGAGTCTCACTTGCAGAGTAAAATGAAAGCCTTTGGAAAATTTGTACAATCTGTAAATGAGATATTTATCAGTCAAAATAATAATAAAGAAATTTATAAATTTTCAAACTAAAAAGTTACCTTTGTTGTCCAACACAGGTCTTAACATACAAGTCATTGTTTTGACACAAATTATGGAAGCTTTGTACAATTGCTCGAGTAGGAAGGGAAAAGTGCATGGCAGCTTTGAGAGCCTGAATGTCAAACCCTTCTAAATGCTCAAAACATAAATATCCCTTTTCTACATTGTGCTGATCACAGCAGTTATGGACTCCATTGTTTTTGTCAGGAGCCAGAAAAGATTTACCTAATTCCTAAAAATTAAACTTTATTAAAATCTGCATCGATTAATTTTAAGGATCAGCTTGCTTAGTTAAGAAAATACCTGCACCATCTTATCCGTTACACAGTAGCCTGAGTTGCTTGCAGAATACACGTTCTCCAATTTGTTGAATTCTTTACGTAACAGTAATGAATTCTGTGTACTACATCTCCTGTTAAAAGTCCAGAAGGTCCTAATAGAGGAGATTACTGAAATACATTTTCAAGTATGCAATTACTGGTTTATAACAAGAAGATCTAAAGTGTATTACAACTTACCAGTGAGATATCTTTGATGAAGACACCAGCATTTGTCAAGAAAAATCAGCGTACATCTTCTCTAACTGCTGCCATAGCACGTCCTATCTCATGCACAGCACTGCATAATATTAATGAGAGCACGTAGTATCCCATCTCATTGTAAGGAATGTCAACTCCTGGAACCTGGTGACGATTAAATTATTTTTATAACTTTCAAACACTAATAATAGAATGGTAATAAAAATACAATTAAATTTACCATAAGTTCCAATACTTGTTCTTTCAACAGAGTCAGATAGGGTAGGTGCATACATGACTGCAATAAATATTTCATATTAAACAAGCAAAATTTATGTCAAAGTAGAAAAATATCCAGCTATACATGTATTATACATACGCTTTACTGATGAATGACTAATCCAACGTTGTTTTTTTCTGGATTCTGGTCTCGCAATGAAACTTTGGCAGTCACAACATAATCGATAAACTCTTCTCAGTCATCACCTCAACCGTTGCAAATACTAAATGCATCCTAACCTAACATCTTGATTTTGGAGCTCTGTGTGAAAGGCAGACTGTTCACTCACCAGTTTTGTTCAAGTGTGCAGTAGCTTCTGTACAAGAGAATAAGTACTGCGATGGTCCAGAACATCTGAAGCAATGAGCTCGACTGCTGCAGCACACATTTTACAACTTGGCAATTCACAAACCAGCAGCATCTCCCGTACACCCACAACTGCTGGAATCCCTGCTTTTGTTCGAACATTTTACAACACTACACTATTCCAACTATTAGCAGCACGAGAAGGGGTTTGAGCAACAAGTACGCGTACACTGCGAGGATTTATGCACGGCTGTTTACATGCGCCTAGCAGAACGCACTGCAGAAGAGCGACTCTCGCGCTACGGACTATAGAAATTTATTTTTTACGCGCCGTGGTCTGAAGTTAGCCATTCGGTGCAACTTTCTGCACTTCCGGTTGCCATCCCTGGAGTTGGGTCTCCTTCTACTACTCCCTGCTCTCTACTAATCTCTGTCACATCGCAGCTGACTGCTGAATGCTAATGTTTTTTATTATCTGATTTGATCTGATCTGAATCTGATTCAGATTTCAATTTAAAATTTCACAACAGAATTAAGCTACAAGTACCTATAAGAGCTACAAGTACCTATAAGTTGGGTCTCCTTCTATTACTCCCTGCTCTCTACTAATCTCTGTCACATCGCAGCTGACTGCTGAATGCTAATGTTTTTTATTATCTGATCTGATCTGATCTGAATCTGATTCAGATTTCAATTTAAAATTTCACAACAGAATTAAGCTACAAGTACCTATAAGACGAATTTGTTTATTACAAAACTTTTAAGGTATTATGAGTATAATTTTTTATATTTTGCAAATAAAGTGTATTCCCACGGTCAATATCGCGTACGCTATAAAACTTTCCGCGTACGCTACAGCGCTTTTCACGTGTGCTAAAAAACCTATCGCGTATTTACGCAGCATAACTTCTAAGTATGTTACCTTGTTTACTTATTAAATTTCTGAGTTTCTGCAAAGAAAATTGTATACTGCATGTAGCTGGATTTGTTAACTGTGTAATAAAAGCAAGTTCAGAGTTTTCCAAAGGCAGTACTTATTAAAATTAGTTTGGTTAGTTAAATCGTTTATAGAAATATATGAACGTTTTAGCACGGTATTTTAGATTGCATTATTTTGGAAACTTGATGATACCTATGCAGATATCAGGTACAAACTTAAAGATGATTTTATGTAGATAACTCTAATAAAAGAAAGATATTAATGTCTGCCCATAGAAAATTTGCAATTTTTATTTCGTTTCTCTAGAAAATCCTCTAAAAATCAATTTTTACTGTCATTCTTATATATTTTTCTTGTAACGGTGCATCATTTTATTTTAATATCATTGATAGATTATTACAAACTGTTAAGATTATACACCCTATTTTCTTATGCATTGATCGTATAATATTTAAATATAAAGTTAGTTGCGATGGCAAAAACAAAAGATAAAATTCGTGAGCTCAACAAAATAAATATATGTTTAAAAAATGTATTAATTTGTGTATTAAAAATATTTGTGTTTCATTAATGAAGCACTACTGCTTTATAAGATATCCTTATAAAATATATTTTAATGTAAAGCATAATTCTTTGTAAACATGTTGTGGAGATATTCGCTCTGTGCATAGAGGTATTTTATGCGTATTCTACATTAATTGGTGGCCGCCCTTGGAACTAAACAGTTGCAAAAATGTGTAGCTTATATGGGAAAATAACAAAAAATATTTCTTATAAAATCCCTAGGTGTTTAAAATGCTTGTAAATTTTTGTATACATCAAGGGCACTGATATTTTTCTTTCAAAAAAGTTTGCGCCGGTTTAAAGCAATACCAATTTCTCACCAAATTATTTTGTATAACTCTCCATATAAGCCAATATATTTTAGCAAACCAACAGTTCTCAGTTTTGCTGCCAAAAGTGGCACTGATAGTAAATTGTACACAGAGCGAATAGGAGCTAAAGCTTCCCAAACCTGCCATAAGATATTTCATGTTTCAAATTTCAGAAAAAAAACTGAAAGTCTTTCTAAACTTTTTTTATAGATAGAATGTTTCATTAAACTTCATAGAATGGCACTGTGCTGTTTATATTGATGGAAACTTAAATAACAAAAACTTTATTGGTAAAATTAAAAGATACTACTTAGTTATAAGGTTAGCGCTAAGATCACGTAGTAAATACCCATTTGTATTTCAAAACTTGTCACAGAATCAATTGACTAGACCAATTAAATAAACCAATTGACAATTTCTTTTGGTGGAGTGATTCTTTAATATAACATTATTGTGCTCTAGTATTGGTTTTTCATTATGTGCTTTATTTAAAAAATTGTGTAAACTAGAAAAACAGTGGTAATCAGCATAAATTTTCGCAAATCCACATAAACACTGCAAATGTTACAACCATGTAGAAATAGGTAAAATATCTTCTCTATAAAAAAAAGTCTTGATCGGATGTTGTGAAGCCAAGATAGACGTTATGTGACTAGCTCATGTAGTGCACATGCGTTTATGTCAAAAAGTCAAAACATCTTCGAGGTTAGGGCATGCAACACACGCTATTCAAAATCTAGTAGGTTGCAATAAAAACATATGGTTACCCTGGTAGCAGCGTTCCCAAGAAAGTACCTGGAAACTACCGAGATTTTTCAAATCTAGCAGGTTTCCAGAGTAGAATCTAGATGAAAACCCTGATAAATCAGACATGATTTCTGGAAGAAATCTTGGTAGAATTTTTTCTCCACTATAATTTGTTCATATAACCTTACTTTTCACACCAATGATCCTGCTCTTCATTGACATTGTTTGAAAATATTCATAAATTGATGAATATATATACCCTATAAATTCATCTACAATGTCTTTTTAAGGGGAAATATGATTTTTAAGGTGCACATTAATAGTGAAAACCTAACCCTACACATGCATGCTCTCATACATGACAATATGTACATCATTGTGTACTGACTGACTTTGTATTATTCAAGTACAATTACTGTGTCAAAAGTGTCATCGATGCACTCAAAATCACCAATGATGAGGTTTGCACAGATATTTCAATATCATCAGTATACGAGCCAGTTACTCTCAACCACCAATTCTCTCATAATCATGGTAAATCCATGATATTAAAGGTGGATGTCTGTTCTTTTGCATTCAGACTTGTTCAATTATTTAGAAACAGTCTGCCATATCAGTTTTTACTTAACAGTCTTGGTTCAGCCTAGCACCCTGAACCCTATGGCTTTGGCGGCAAAAATACAGGTGAGTCTATACATGAAAGTTGAATTCATAACAGCTAGAATGAATTCAACTTAATATACTATTTCAACATGCCAATACAAATAAAGTTGCTAAATTTCAGCTCTCTAAGTATGATAGTTTTCAAATGAGAGCCAAAATAAAACTGTGAATATAGATACACCTGATGAAATAATGTGTGTCTGGCTACTAGACAGTTTCACTCTAAACTTGTTAACCCGCAATTTTATTTGTAAACGATTTCTAGTTTATTTATCCATGCGCACACTTTCTGGAACAATTACTAAGCACACTATTTACGCTCTTCAACTTCAATTTACACAATGTTTCAGGTTGCGTTTACTACAGGGGTTAAGTTAGTGTAGTCCGCATAACTTTATTGTGTATATAGGTATAATATATATCGTCGGTCCCTACGAAGAGTAATACGGTTCAGATTTGCTACAAAGACTAGTACGGTTCAGATTTGCCGCAAAGACTAGTACATTTCAGAAAATTTCAAAATTTAAAAAATTTTTATTGAAAACTTTAATTAGAAGAAAAAATTTAATATTAGATCTCATAACAACATTTTAAATTTCGAAATTTTTTGGCAACTTTAAAAATATTGCACTTCTATTAGTTTTGACCAAAATAACTATTTGTTTATCTCCAAAACAATTAGATTTTTTCATGTGAGAAAGATCTAAAATGTACTAGTCTTCGCGGCAAATCTGAACCGTACTAGTCTTCGTAGCAAATCTGAACCGTATTACTCTTCGTAAGGACTGACGATATGATGATGGCCTCAAAATGCAGTTTCTAATTTCTGAAAGTGTAACAAGGAACAAAAGTATTATAAATACTAAAAATAAAAAAAGATAAGAAAATAATTAGTGATAAAAATAGCTTTAAAAAAGCAATAGTTATTTTTAATGCTCTACCGAATGACTTGAAAAATATGCTCAAATGAAAAAAATTAAGTGTGTGTGCACGCCCGGCTGAAAATAATCATATGAGAGCTCATATGAGCCATCATATAAGCGATCATATGAGCCATCATATGAGCAATCATATGAGCGATCATATGAGATTTTTGACCGGAGCTCTCATATGATATATCTCGATTTTTCATAAACATAAATAACCACATTACTTACTTTACCGCGCATTCTGACTTTTATTAGATTCTTTTTTATTACCACAGTTTTGTAAGATACTTCTAGAATTTAATTTTAAATAAATATTATATTGAAAAAAACTTAGACTCGAGGAGAGTTGAACCCGGAACCTTAAGATTACGAAGCAAGCGTCCTAACCGCTCAGCCATCATCATCTTTGATATCTTTAGATTCTAATCGTCATTATAATTTACATATCCTTGCGTGTTTTATTTATTATTACTCGAATAAAATTTTGTTTATTTCATTATAAAATAAACTAATTGTAATTATAATAGAGTATAATAATAAGAAAAACATACAAGGACGTATAAATCATAATAATGATTAGAATCTAAAGATATCAAAGATGATGATGGCTGAGCGGTTAGGACGCTTGCTTCGTAATCTTAAGGTTCCGGGTTCAACTCTCCTCGAGTCTAAGTTTTTTTCAATATAATATTTATTTAAAATTAAATTCTAGAAGTATCTTACAAAGCTGTGGTAATAAAAAAGAATCTAATAAAAGTCAGAATGCGCGGTAAAGTAAGTAATGTGGTTATTTATGTTTATGAAAAATCGCGATATATCATATGAGAGCTCATATGAGAGCTCATATGAGAATCCGGTCGAAAATCTCATATGATTATTTTGCTGACATTAAAATAATCGATATTTTAGTACATACGTAGGTAAATTATATATTTGTTAGTTTACGTATAAAAAAAAAACAGTTCGTTATTCCTGTTTATAAAGAAATGAAAAAATCCTAAGTACATTCGCCGTTGTGCTGACATGTCAGTATAAAATTTCAATGTTTGTCTGCATAAGTACGACCGGTACTTATGGTGACATATTTTTAATACAACCGTACTTATGCGGACAGATTTTAAACACAACTGTACTTTTGCTGATGTTACGACGTAACCTATTCTGTAACGTTACAGAATAGGTTAGCGTACGCGCTGAATATATGAGTTTTAATGAAGAACGCATGCGCGCTCTTTTCTAGGCCCAAAACATCATCACAGTGGTAACCTTGAACTACGCCGTAGTTCTGGTCACCCTGTGCTAGCCTGCTTCACGACGGCATGCTCACGCGCAGGCAGGCAGTCTGTTAAAATCAGTCAATACACGCGGGCGGTCCTCCCTCGCTCTCAGATTTGAATACTCCAAATTTTGACTGCATTTGGTTGCAGAAAATCAACTACGCCTTCCGGGCTTATATAAACACCTTTGTCGCAATACGATTAAATCACGCCCATCGGGCTATCCGATTTGATTTGATTCAAATCTATAAATTGCGCCCAACGGGCTATAACAACTAAGTGCGGACAAAGTTTGTGTGTGTGAAACGTTATCGTTCGATTAACTAATTATCTCTGTGAACTTAATCTAGTACTGTGCAATCGATAAATCTGGTTTTTTATGCTGAAAGGCTTTTTCCCATAATTTTGTGTTTTCTTGAATTTAAACCTTTAAATCCATATGAAACCAAAATCATTAAATATAACTAAATTACTTAACCGCCTAAGGTTTGGTAGTTACACAATTATTCAGTTGACATCTTTTGAACACAACTGAACTTATGCTAACATATTTTGATACAACTGTACTTATGCTGACATATTTTTTATACAACTGTACTTACTATAGTGTCATACTTTAAATATAACTGTACTAATACTGACATACTTTCAATATAACTGTACTCATACGAAGACAATTAGAAATCGATTAAAACTGATGCTGGCAAATTCTAAAGTAACTTAATTGTACTTATATTGACACTATATTTAATAACGTGATTTTTTTTTGTAAAATCATGCTTGTTGCTTTGATCTACTTATGTTAATATGATGATTGGACTTAGAACACTGTATTTGATTATCATGCTATAATCATCCTATAGTATATTGTGCAACTAGGAAGGGAAATTGGCTTTTTCTAGCGAGGATGATGTCTATGGCGCTCTCGACTTCCATTCGTGCTCAAGACATCATCCTTGTCTGAAAAAGCTACCCCTCCCTTGTTGCATATCGTACTTTTTTTGATAAGGGCATGAATAGACCTTTTTTTCATGCATGGAAAAGGAATAGGAAATTGAGGACTTTTTTATGCATATCGTAAAGTTGTATACATTTTATTTTTTTATTCCCGGTGCAGCGGAAGGTAAAATTTTTACCTTGCGCTGCTGAGAAAAATTCAATTTTCTATTCATTTTTCAGGCAAGAAAAATGGTATTTATAATGCATGTATTAGAAAAAAGAATTAACTGTTCACGTGGTCACCTTGCAATAAAAAGATCGATTTTTGGTTGTTATATAGGTATTGATGCAAGAAAGTTGATTTATAAATTAAAAGTAAAACTATGAAAAAAGGAAATATTTTAATTAAACGTTTGATACTGACGATTACAATAGATATGTACAAAAAAATTCAGAAACAATGTTTCTTCGCACATATAAAAAAAAATGTTGCTTATGATAAAATTCTAAGGAAAAAACCTATATTTCTGAAAAAATTTATAAAGCATAATTTAACTTGTTGCAATAGTGATTCTACGCCCCTTGTTTTGCATGGAAAGCGTAAACTAAGGAAAAGCGACTTGCGTCTTACGCGCCTTGTAGAAGGGCTTGATAAGAGGTCGTTCTGCGCGGTGTGCCGGCATCCAAGCGCACTAGAAGGCATGAGTTGCTGGATTGCTGTAGTTGAGGCTGCTAGTTATCGATAATGGCTGCCGAGCAGCCTGTGGAAATTAGGCTGCATAGTGCTCGCTACCGGGCTCTTTAGTAGCTGTGAAATGGCCTTTGCAGTAATAACTAATAGGACCAAGGGTTCACGAGGATAGCTGTAAAAATGCCTAGTCAAAAATGTTCTGAGACGAGCTGTTGCTGACTGACCAAGATTAACCAAGCTCGGGGTGAAAATAAGCTCCTCCCTAACGAAAATAAAAATTGCGCGATTATTCGCGTGATTAATTGTGAGAATAATCGCGTTAATTTATCGAACTTTTTTCGCCGCGATTAGTCGCACGATCCCTTCTGCGGACCTGTCTCAAGGACGGACGGACCGAATCGCGGCTGAACGGAGTGCTAATGACCTGGAAAAGTATCTGCAGCGCATCTGCGAGGCCTCGATGCCACGGAAACGATACAGACAGGACAGAAGGCAGACCTACTGGTGGACGCAGGAAATCGCCGAAATCAGAAAAGAATGCCTCCGACTCCGCAGACTTGCGGGAAGGGAACGGGACTCGGACGAAAGAGGGGCTATCTCGCGGGAATACAAGCTCGCGAGACGGCTACTCAGACAGACGATCAACAGCACGAAACGACGGTGTTGGAGACGACTGGAAGACGAAGTAGAGTCAGACCCCTGGGGGGAAGGCTACAAGATAGTGACTCGCAAACTTGGCGCCTGGACCCCCCCCCCCCCCTTGAGACGAAGGACGCGGACACAATGGAGAGGATTGTCCACGATCTCTTTCCTACCCATCAGGACAGAACGGACGATACGGACATGGACACCGCAGTGGAATGTCCACTTTTCACGGTGACGGAGCTTGAGAGTGCTGCAGCCAAACTGAAGTCTCGAAAAGCCCCGGGACCTGACGGCGTGCCTGGAGAACTGCTGCAGATCATCGTAATTGAACAGCCCGATGCGCTGTTGAGGCTCTACTTATGAGCGTCACCCACTCGATCATGCTCTACGGAGCAGAGGTATGGGCGGATACGTTGCAGGTAAAGAAACGGGCAAAGGCTATGACGAGCGTTCAACGAACCGGGGCACTAAGAATCACGTGCGCGTACCGGACCGTATCTGAAAACGCGATCTTCGTGATAGCGGGCGTAATTCCGATAGATCTCCTCGCGCGTGAGCGGAAACGCTTTTACGTACGGCGTTCGAACGCTGGGAGGGCAGACGCTGCGACAGAAGAACGATGGAAGAATGGCAGACGAGGACGATGGAAGAATGGCAGACGAGATGGACGACAAACGGACAAGGTCGGTGGACGCACAGATTGATACCGGAGATCGACCTTGGAAAGACAGGAATCACGGCGAGGTGGACTTCTACCTTACCCAACTACTGTCGGGACACGGGTACTTTCGAAAGAACCTATACGGAATGAACAGAGTGACCACACCGGAATGTACGTACTGCGGACATGCTTGGGACGACGCGGAGCACACATTTTTCGGGTGCAGCCGCTGGATCGAGCAGCGACAGAGACTTGAGACATTACTAGGCACGACGATCACGCCAGACAACGTAACGAAACTGATGATAACCAGCGAAGACGCGTGGAGAAGCATTGCGTCATACGTTGGTAGTATCTTGCGAGGTAAGAAAGAGGATGGATGTTTGGATAATTACAAGGGAACACCAGTCAGTCCGTTACAAGGATTTACAGGCTCCTACCAAAAAAAAAAAACAAAATCGCGCTATTCAACCAAAATAAATTTTTTAATAAAATAAAATTGTTTAAAATGCAAAATCATTAAGCGGGGTAGCCATTTAGGTTTTACCATCTGGATAGTAACACCTATACTGGCCACTCCGCTAACTAATTTTACATTTTAAACAAATTTATTTTATTTAAAAATTTGTTTTGGATGAATCGCGCGATTTGTCATGCGATTCATTGTGTGATTAATCACGCAAGTAAACGATTCAAAATCGCCTGAAACGCATAAAAAACACGTTTTTAACATAATTTTTTCCCGTAATTTTTTATGTTTATCACCTGATAATTAGATGATTATTATTAGCATTTTATCTCGTATAAACGCATATTTGTAACTATCAGCTTAAATAAAAATATTAAACTGATATCAGCTGTTTATCAGCTAAAAATCATCTGTTTTTTTCAGTAGGGACTTTTCTAACTGTTAACTCTTTGAGATCATTAGAGAGTAGATTAAATATTTTCACAGCCATGCAGTAGCTGCTTTTCTTACTTATAGTTTTATTAATTTTTGGCAATGATATGCTCTTATTCCTAGTAGTTTTCGTATTTTTACTATAAATATCTCTTAGTTTCTCGTAGTGATTTGTTATTGCTTTAATTTGGAATAATTGCCTAACTGTTAGTAGGGAATTTTGTGTTTCAAAATAATTTCTGTTGATAATTTTTAATAACTTCTTTTATACTTGTATCGAGTACATACAATTATTATATGCCCGACCCCAGGCAATTATTCCATAATTGACTAGGCCCTGGAAGAATGCATGGTAAAACATCATCAAGGTTTTTCTATCCATTATACTTTTAATTTTTGCAAAGACAAAAATTAAATATCCTGTTTTTTTTTACAATGGAGTCAATGTGTATTTTCCATTTCAAGTTATAATCAAAATGTAACCCTAAATATTTATGGCTTTCAACCCTATTTATAAAGTTGCCACCAATTTTAATATTTATATCCTCTGGAACACTATCACAGTAGTTGCCATAGGTTATATATACAGTTTTATTTACATTTAACGATAGTTTATTTAACGTCAGCCATTTGGCAACCTTGTTAAGATAAATATTCATCTTGTTCTGTGCTGCAAACCACGAGTCATCACTCGAGATCATGACTGTGTCGTCTGCATAAGACATTATAGAGTCTTTTAGCATATCTTTCAGTAGGTCATTTACATATAGGATAAAAAATAAAAGACCTAAAATGGTTCCTTGCGGAACACCTATGAAAATATCTTTGTATTCACTTTTGAAGTTATTAATCTTAACGCATTGTATCCTACCTGATAGATAGCTAGTTAAGAGTTTTAAGGCATATCCTCTTACTCCATATCTTTTCAACTTATCCAATAATATTCTGTGATCAACAGTATCAAAAGTTTTGGCTAGATCTAAAAATGTCGTTATAATTGGTTTAATTTTTTCTAGGCTCTTGTATATAATATCTGCAAGACAAGCAAGTGCATCTGTTGCTCCTCTGCCTCGATGAAACCAAATGGTCTTTCTGGTATTATATTATGCTTCATTATAAAATTGAAAAGTCTGTTAGCTATATTCGAAATCAGTGATATTGGGCGATAGTTTTCAATACATATACTATCTCCAGACTTGTGAAATGGTACTATATCAGCTCGTTTTAGCGCATTCGGTCAAATCGATTGCTGTATACTTAGGTTAAAAATATGTTCCAAGGGCTTTGCCAGGAACTTAGCAATGCCCCAAATAATAAACGCCAGGAGGCGCACGGTAAGCTGGTCGAGTTATTTTGGAGCTCCTCTTTTTCATCTAATTGCTCGCGTTCTCGGCTCCCAAAAAGAAAAATAAGTGAATAAACGATTTCTGTATTTTCTGTGCTCCAACTGAGTGTATAATTATCAGTTGTGCTGTGGTGATCGCGCTCATATCAGCTGATCTCTTCTTCGCCTCCGTGAGCCTCGTGTCGTTCTTCGCTGTTGCCGTTCCGGAGTCATCTTCGGCGTCTCGTGACTGCACCTCGGAGTCTCGACCGGAGCTCGAACGTGCCCTCCTGCACCTGTACATCGGCTGGCTCGGCCGCTCTGAGTGGTCCGCCATCTTGGGGTCTCTCTCTCTCTCTCTATCTATCTCTCTCTCTCTCTCTCTCGGGTACTACTCGGACTTATTTACAGGCCCCCGAAAATTCCGATGCAAAAGGACTCAGACTTTTTTGATGTATTGCGGGACTTATGCGGCGAATTTAGTCATAAGATCATAATGGGTGATCTGAACTCAGATTTACTATCTGACTCGGACGACGCTGCTACTATCAAACGTCTGTCCAGATCATCCGGCATGGCCCTACATATCATACCTCATCGTCTCACACGTGGATTGACCTTATCATGACCGACGAAAACGACACGATCTTGGACTCTAAGAATGAGTAGCTGCCTAGTTTCGGCAAGTATTGTGTCATAGATGTCTCGCTAGACATCTATGCTCCCACTTCCGCGAGTGACACTTTCTCTTACCGGGATTACAAGTGCATAGACACAACTAGTCTTGTCGATCTCTTGTCTTGTCGTGACTGGACAGCCATGAATTCCATCGAAATCGATCTGGAGGGCGCTTTATGCGTTCTTAATAATAATATAAAATTAGCAATTGATGAATTAGCGCCTTTGAAAACAGTTTGCCCACGTAGGAAATATGCTCCTTGGTCTGGACCAGAGCTGAGGCTCCTCATCGATAAACGCAATGCTACACTCAGGCGCTATGAGCGCACGGGGAGAGCGGAGCTTTTCGATGAGGTCCATCGACTCACCAACGAGGTCGACATGCGTTCTGCTCAAGAGCGTGAGTCCTTCCTTCGCCAACAATTATCGGACGCCCTTGATGAAAATAGAAATATCTGGTAGATAATGCGTCATCTCGGCCTCCTGCCTGGGCGTAAGGAGGAGGAGTTTTTTGGTTTTACGCCGGGGGAGCTGAACGAGCACTTCGCGGGAGTATCGGTGTCACCCCTCGAAAATATAGACAATGCAACGGGCACTATTTTACTTGCAAGCGAGGAGGGCTTTACTTTTAGCCCTGTTAGTATGAGCGACGTCGTCCTTGCTATATCACATTTTTCCTCGCAAGCGAGGGGTGTCGATGGTATTCCATGCGGGGTGGTCGTCAAGGCCCTCCCAATTATTGGCGAATTTATTCTTAACCCCAAGAATTTATTCTTAATTCCAAGTATCTGGAAGCAGGCACAGTTAATCGCGCTAAGAAAGACCAGCGCTCCTTCGAATGTTAAGGACTTTCGTCCAATTGCATTGCTCTGCTTTCTTTCAAAGGTACTCGAGAAGATCGCGCACACCCAGATCACGGAGTATCTCAATAAAAATCATATAATCGACCCCTTCCAGGCCGGTTTCCGAAAATACCACAGTAAACAAACAGCGTTATTAAAACTGACCGACGACGTACGCAATGCTATTGACAAAAAGAAGGTGACGCTTATGCTGCTGCAGGCCTTTGACACCATCTCACCTACCAAATTACTATCTAAGCTGAGACAGCTGAGGTTCTCTAGGACGGCTCTCCTGTGGATTAAATCATATTTACAGGGGCGATCTCAGATGGTAATTTCGAATAAAAACGGAACTTCAGAGTGGCTTGAAACCAATCTGGGAGTTCCACAGGGTTCTGTCCTGGGACCCCTGCTGTTTAGCCTCTATGTCAACGGCAACACAATTAAACATCATTTTACGCGGATGACCTCTAGATCTATCTACACACCAACAAAGATAATTTCGTGGACGGCGTGGCTCGACTGGCAGAAGCGGCACGGCTGGTTTCTGGCTGGGCGGAGAGCTCCGGTCTGGTGCATCTTGCATGGAGCGATGAGGCCTCTCGCATCTTGAGGAACCGCAAGTTGCTGCCCAGCCCTGTGGATGTCACGGCCGATCGCACTACTCAGCAAAGATAGCTCTATAGGAAGCTCAAGGCACAGGCTGTTGCGCACAACACATCTCACCCTGAAGATCTCAAGAAAGTAATCTACATCAAGGGAACCCCCTCTTTGGTTGAGGTTAAGAGAGCCTCCAGCCACCAGAACAACAACAATCGCACCCAGCAGGCCCCAAAAAACGCTTTATTATCAGAATGCTCACTCAATGTACGGCAATGTACTGATTTGTAATAATGGCGATAGGCGGAGCGTTTCGAATTATCGTCTGATTTCGACGATTAGCTGTATTCCCAAGATTCTTGATGGGTACCTTGCATCCGAAATGTCTAACTCACTCCTTGCGAAATTGGCTCAGCAGCAGCACGGCTTTACCAACGGCCGATCTACTCTTACGAACCTCTTAGTTTTTAATGATTTTGTCTCTGAGTCTCTATGTAGCCGTGTACAAACCGATGCAATTTATACAGACATGTCCAAAGCGTTCGACTCGGTCAACCACAAACGACTTACATCGAAACTGTGGAATTTCGGATTGCGTGGCAAACTCTTCGATCTTTTATGCTCTTCTCTAACTGACCGTTCGCAGGCGGTCAGGGTCAATGGAGTTGTATCACGGCCCGAGCGTGTTACATCTGGCGTTCCTCAGGGGTCTCACCTGGGACCGCTTCTTTTCTGTATGTATATTGATGACCTTGTACCGAAAATCGAATCTGCGCAGGTCCTAATGTACGCTGACGATGTAAAAAAATGTATGCGTGTAACCTCAGCTGAAGACGCTCTCAGACTCCAGAGAGACCTAGATTCTCTCTGCGTGGTCGATTGACAACGATCTATCTCTCAATGTCAGTAAGTTCTCGGTTATCTCGTTCTGTAAAAGTAGACCCCCGTTGTCTTTCGACTACCGCATTGACGGCGTCGAACTGCCTAGAGTGGAATTGATTAAAGACCTGGGTGTGATCTTTGACTCTGCATTGACATTTTTCCAGCTGGTCGATGCCGTGGTCTCCAGGTCCCTCCGTACGCTTGGTTTTATTAAGCGATCCACCGTTGGCTTCTCGGATCCCTCTGCAATACTTCACCTATTTAAATCTTTGGTCCAACCTCACTTGTTATATTGTCCTCGAATTTAACGTCCCCATTGCCATTATCTAATCAACATACTTGAATCCGTACGTCACTCTTTTCTTAGATACATGTCTTATAAGCTTGGTAAACCTTTACATAAATTCTGTCATATTTATTCAGTAATTGCAGAGGAGTGTGACATCCCAGCGGTGGACTCAACCCTTTATCTATTTGACTGTGTTATGACGTACAGGATTGTTCATGGTTTCACTGACTGTGAGTACCTAAGCAGTCTGTTTGTTAGTAGGACGGCCGCGTATCAGATCAGAAATTTTAGAGACCTAAATGAAAGCACCTTTACCTCGAACCTGGGCTTTTTCAGCTACATAAACCGCATAAATCGTCAGTGGAATTCACTTCCCCGAAGCGTTCAATGTAAAGAATCGGTTTGTTGTATACTAAGTGCGTTGTATCATAGTCCATGTCTCACCATCCGGGAGGTGATTTTGACACCTTGACATCGTCTACTGGAAGTGAAAATTTTCCTTTGGTACATCTGTTGTATACTGGGTGCGTTGTATCATAGACCATGTTTCGTTATTCGGAAGGTGATTTTGACACCTGGACATCGTCTACTGGAAGTAAAAATATTCTTTTAGTATATTTGTTGTATATTGAGTGCGTTATATCATAGACCATGTTTGGTTATCCGGGAAGTGATTTTGACACCTGGACATCGTTTAGTGAAAGTGAAAATTGTATTTTTTATTTCGTCTATGTGTGTGTGTGTGCGTATGCGTATGTTGCGTGTGCGTGTGTGTTGTGTGTGTGGTTGTGTGTCTGTGTGTATGTAATGATGTAGACCGAGAAAAAAATTTGATTTCAATCCGAGTTTATTAGCTTATTAATAATACACTGTACGTTTAACAGAGTTGAAACTGTCATTCTTTCGATATAACAATAAGTAAATAAATATAATTACCTAAATATTTACTAAACTAAATATAACTGTTAATCTATTAAAATATAATTAGAGTTAAATATAAATTTAATAGTTGTAATAATCAAGTATAATAAATCATATCAAATATGCAATAGTTTAAAGTTAAGAGTAGTAAATAATTAAAATAAATAAGAAATAAGATTCTGGAATATACAAAATATGCATAAAATGTTAATACTATAATACATAATAATCTCAATGTCAGAATATATTGAAAAATTCGATAGCATATCGAAAGAAGCCCACATTAATATTATTGACAATATATGCGTATATTAAGGAAGAAAATTATAAGTTTTGTACGCTTACCTATTTAATATTGTTTTAATAGTAAGGATAAATAATTTATGGTCAATACAATTATTATAAAAAAGTAAATGTTAAAGATAATATAATTTAGTAAAGTTTATTCAATTAATGAATCTGTTAAAATGCTTAACCATTCTACCATTAAAGGCACATATTTGTATCAAAATTAAATTGTAATTATTTTGGTTAATGATATTTTGATTTATTAATTTTTATAATATATTATCTATTGTAGATGTTATATTAGCGCTACCATTGTTATATTTTAATTTATTAATTATTCAAATTATTTAAAATTATTTATTTATTAAAGAAACTTATTATTTATTGTCGAATAAATGTGATGTACCTGGTAAAAAGAGGTCTTGTAGAGCTACTATTCTAAGAGTAGGAAATTATCTAACATATTTTGAAATGAAAATTTTACTAAATTTGTAGTAAATTTACAGTTTTTTAGTAGTTTATTTACGAATTATACATCTTAGTTCTCATTAATAAATTCAAAATTCAAAATTTATATTATACACATGGTTTTATTTTAAATTTTTATATACATATTCTATACCATGAATTTGTAAATATAATGAAAAGAGCGCTACTAAATTTGAGATTTAGAAGCAGGTTTTATATTAATTTAAAATGTAGTTTTGTACTGTAAATTTAATAATATTCAAATAACTTTATTATTTAATTTATTAAATATATAAATTATAATGCACAAGCTCTACCGACGGCAATGAAATTGGTTGCTGCTATTTTTTTTTTTTTTGGTGCTTACTATATAAAATTTGTATAATCAAATACTTATATTTTGTTATTTAATTAATTTATTATATAAACATGATAATATACAAGCGCTACTAATAACAATGAAATTGGTATATGCTATTTACATTTCTTTGGTGCTTATTGTTTAATTGTTAGGCACAACATAACAATATTAAAATTTTTAATGTATAGAAAAATAAAATTGATCTAATATTTCGTCGTTAATTTTTAAAACATTAATATTAGTCGGTGCTAATATTACTTTTTGATATAATGTTTTATCATTGGGATCAATCTTACTTCCGAAAATTTCATGTATTGAATTTCCTTTAGATAACATATCATTGGATATTAAAGTTACGTGGTTTTGTTTTTCACATTTAAGTGTGCAATTTTGTTTGCCTACGTTTAATAACTAAGATTTAAACGATTGATCATTATTTGAGACTCTAATATTAATTATTAATTTCATAATTTTAAATTTATTCCATATTGAACTTTTTTTTACGCATGATTCTAAAATTTGAGCATGACTTCCACGTCGTACAACAGGTAATATTTGACGAAAATCTCCTGATAATACAACTACTATTCCTCCAAATAGTTTTACTGAATTATGCAAATCTTTAAATAATTGATAAATATCATCAAACGCATATTTTACTACTTTTATTGTTTTTAGAAATTTTCCATAATTTGAATTAGGACTTACATTACTTGTTGATAATTCTGCTTTAATGGTAATTTAACTGTTTTACCTCCATGTAACAAATTTGCGGCTATACCAGTCCAAGCTACAGATATAACTGAAATTTGATGATAATTAAGATATGAAAATAATATATTGTGTAAATAACTTTTTTTCTGATCCTCCGGGACCATCCACAAAAATTAATTTTTAATTTTTTTCATCAGAATGTATTGCTTTTATTACCTCGTTAAAAATATCATGTTGTTTCTTATTAAATGAGTGAATAATGTTCGAATCATATGAAGGTGCTAATGGAGTAGTTTCGCAATCATTAAAGTAATTGAAATTTTGAATAGTTTCGTCAATTAAAGGTAAATCATAATCACGTAACGTTATTCCATGTGAAATTAAAATATTATTAATTTTCGTTAAACAAGTTTTTCTTTTTCTGCAATTTCATCATTTAATTTAGGATCATAAAAATAAGTTTTATATTTATTGTATAGTCCTTTAGCATTGCAAGGATGATGAAATATTAAAATAAAAGAATATAACTGAATTAATGCATTGGGGAATCGATAATTTATAGCTTCCTGTAAACATTTATCCCATTTATTATCCGCTGATATTAAATGTAAAGCTAATGCTGCTTCATAAAATGAAGAATATACGATACTTCTACAGTTCGTATATTCTCAAATGATGTGGCACCTTTTACATGTAATAACAACATACGTAAGTAAAATAATTCACGTTTTTTAGGATCAACAAAATACATACGACTCAATATGGGTTTATATATTCGTTTTCGTGGAGTCCAAATTTTTAATTTTTTATCAAACACGTAATGATTGGGAATTTAAATAATCTCGTGCTAAAGAATTAATTTTCTTCAATTCAAACCAAGCTGTTAATGTAGTATTCATATTACGATCTATTAATTCTGTTTCAGATCCTTGTTCAAAATATACAAATTGTTCATTTTCTAAATGGACTGCTAATCGATTGTTATGCCACTCGGGCATAAAAACTAAAAATTCAAGAATCAAAAACTAACGTCATTCAACTTCATTTTATATAAAATTCGCGCTTTTTCGTTTTTGCCCCACTCTTTTCGGCGATGCTTCAGGCCACAGCCGAGCAGCCAGCATCAGAAGCGCCACCAGTCATCGGCGGCATCGAGAAGAAATACGGCGAAACGGCGCACTCGCGATATAATTGTAGATACAGCGTTCGCTTACGTGCGACGCACAGTGGGAGAAAATGGACAAAATTCGAGCCACGGGTCATTTTTAATCGTAAAGCCATGATTATTTTTTTAAACTCTAAAAAAGCATCAAGTTTAAGCTACAGGTGCGGAAATTATTGTATCACCTTCCCCTAAACCCATGCGTCCCCTAGAAGCCACCCCTACCAAACCACAAGCAGTCTAACTCATCTATCCCAGGGAACAGCGAGTTAAATCGCTTTATTTTTTCTTAAAAGAATTAAGCCACACACCATAAGGTGAGTGGTTAGGTGGTTAGCTAAAATCATTAATTACATTCACTCTTTCTTGACTTGTCGTCAGAATTACGATACAGGGCAGTAAATGTTTACAACTTTTCTATGATAATATAAATCAAATATTTGCACCAGACCGAGAAGAGTCGTGACCGTTTCACGATAAATTACGTGGGATGGATCTTATAATTTAAGGGGACACAACACCTTTAAACCCTGAAAAAAAGAACTCTGAGAAAAATGTATAAATTTTAAGTAAATTATTTGAAATTTTTTATAGATATATTCAGCATAAATACCTTTAATTTTATCATGCTAAAACCTTCATTATTCCTGCTGGCCCATTGTGGCACTTGGTGCAAAAATTTGTGAACTTTTTCACTGTCCGTAGGATTCCAAGTGAATGAATGGTTCTTTTGGGCTCAAACTCAAGGAGGATACTTTGTACACTTGTAGTTTTGGTATGAATGCAGGGATTTTGATTTAAATGTTTAGAAAATGTTTTATACACAAAAATCCCTGCATTCATACCAAAACTACAAGTGTACAAAGTATCCTCCTTGAGTTTGAGCCCAAAAGAACCATTATTTCACTTGGAATCCTACGGACAGTGAGCTGAAATCATTAAACATTTAGAGAAAATCAACTTTAAAGTTTATGAAAATCGTTGAAAGTGTATCTTGAATTAGTGCTTACCAAATCCTTTGGGACCAAGTTTTCTATGTTCCACGCACATAGACCTTGACTCTCAGCAATTATGAGGTATATTCACCGATACCTTTGGGTTCTATACGGCTTTTCTTACCTGCAACCAAAAAAGGCATTTTATGAATTTTTATAAAAATGTGATAAAAAGGTTATTTTATCCTTGATAATAATAACACTTTATACTTATCTTTTCTTTTGGTCACTGTGTAGAATCTTCAAGTTAAAACTGCAGAGAATTACCAGTCTAACCTCCAAATGTTTGATCCGGGTACTCCAGTCTCTATGGCGGCTTTTTCTCCTATCACTGCAGTCTTCATAGAGTCCTTGGCAACTTTCTCACGTACTTCACTAAATTATTTGTTGATTGTATCATATGCAGACTGAGCTATGGGTTTCAAGCAGTCCATCAACTTACAAAATGTTGATAGACCAGCGTGTCTAAGTCCAAGAGCACGAAACGTAACCACTGCTCTTCTGTTGTTCTCCCAAGCATGGTTCTAGACGCCAACTTTTCTGCATGACTTGATAGCTGCCAGCTGACCACACTCAATGCACACTACTTCAATCTTGAATCCTAATCCTTGAGCTTCACATTCGCCAAGTTTAACTTGACCATGCAAATCAAAAGTTCCTCGAGAGCAGGAAATAGAATGTTGATATCAATCAATGTATTCCTGACCACAGAGGTTCCTTCCGCTGATGGAGTTTGTATCTTTCTTGCTGAACTTGAAGGTCTTGTCCTGTTGGCAGGCTCATCTTCGCATGTTGTTCCTAGAAATCTTCTTGGCCTCTTCTTGCCTCTTCCTTGAGAGTACTTCTTGTCAGAATGGGTACTCGCAAACCTTCCCTTGGCATCTCGATTATCACACATATTTTTAAAATCACTACACTTCACACTTTTTTACATAACTTCACTGCTCTACTTTTATACTAACACTTCACTTTTTTTTCTTTTTAGAGTTATAAGCTATAACCCCAAAAACACTACAAACACTA
Organism: Nasonia vitripennis; assembly: GCF_009193385.2. Taxonomy (NCBI): domain Eukaryota; kingdom Metazoa; phylum Arthropoda; class Insecta; order Hymenoptera; family Pteromalidae; genus Nasonia; species Nasonia vitripennis. The sequence continues at coordinate 65,343 of NW_022280016.1, forward strand.
CTTAGATTAATTTAAAAACACTTTTAAGAAATATCAGCTTTTTTAATGTATTAAGACATCAGCTGTGTTTACTCAGTGTAAAACACACCCCAGGACTATAACAACTATGAAATATTTACTGTCTCCTAGCAGAACAGTAGAACGGTCGCTCTGTCCTTCTCAGACACATTGACTCTAACCTGCCCACAGGTGGCGCGCGGGCGCGCGATATTTGAATTCAAATAAATGTCCCTACGTATCCATCGGAGCTTTATATAAAAAGCAAAACTAGACATTTATCTCGAAAATAACGCAAAAAAATCTTATTAATACGCACTAATTTATTTACTAAAATATGTATGCGGAGCATAGTATACGTATATACTACGGTAAAAAATAGTATTTCCAACATTTACAATAAAAATTTTATTCATATTAAATTTATAAAACTTAAAATTAAAATTATTAGTCGTATGAGACAAAAAATGAAAAATACGCAATTTTACGAAAAACGATAAAAATAAACATTAGTATTTTGCTTGTAACTTTGCGGGGAAATTTTTTTTTTTGATGAACGGGTTCCAGGAGTGTGTTCTACGGAACATTTTTTGTAAAAATAAGCAATAAAAAAAATTGATTTTTTCGAAGTTTAAAGGTGTTGTGTCCCCTTAAATTCTAATAATTTATTCATTGCTTCGGTTGGACATATGTACCCTGTAGCTAAATATTGTTCTATTTCATCGTAATTTAAAACATTAGTGATCTCATTTGAATTATTAGATGTAATATTAGACTCATTATTTAAATCATTCTCTTTTCTAAAACCTACTAAAGCGGAATCGGCACCTTTATATAAATATTTAAACAAATATTAATTGATTTTACAGTGCTGCATATATCAACATAATATGACAATTGAATGTTAGCAATAAATAAGGATTATATGGGACTACAAATTATTAACAGTACGATTCGATTACGTCGACGATATATTGGGTATCCATTTTCTACATTGTAATTAGTAGATGAAGCAAATGGTTTAGGAAACTTTTTAGTACATATAAATTTTGATTTATCCATACATGGTGAATTTTTATTCTGAATTTCACATGGTCCATGTATCATATGTTGTTTAAAAAGACCATACATAATAGGATAATCAATTTCATCTTGTTTTCCAGCGCTAATAATATTGTCAAGTCGATCAGAACTATGAAATTTATCTTTAAAATCTAAATATAGTAGTGCATGCATATGAGGTAATCCACGCTTTTGAAATTCAATTACATAGATGTAACTAATAATTTTACCAAACAAATTTTTTTTTGTAATTCATTCCTAATGCAGCTACTTTAAGATGAAAAACTCGAGCTACTAAATCAGGTCTATCAAAAAACTTAAGGGCCATAGCCAGGAACAATATCTAGTTTAGCCTCAAAAGTGGCAAAAGCATTATTATAATTTCGTATTAATCGCATAAATTGTTTATTTTCTTGTGATTCGCGATTAGTCCACTGCAACAAACAAAATCGGATATTGAAATTTATTTTTTATTATAACTTTTCCTTTATGACAACAATTGCTACATTTTTTATCAACTGGTAATTCTAATAAAAAGTGTTTAGCACTACAAAATTCACATTCTTGATACATTTTGCCTAAGTAATTTAAAGTATATGTTTTGTCATCATATTCAGAATTAGCAATAAATCCTATTTTATCATTATTTAATTAACGTGTGTTTTATTATATTCGTTGAGATTAATCATGATTCATAATGAGGAAGATTTATTTTGATGAGTAAATAAGGAATCAACGTCTATGCTTTAGAACAAAGTAAATTTTCTACTTTCTAAAAACTTGACAAATCTCTTAAATATTGTAAAACATATACCAAGGGGTCAAGAATAAATTATAAAATCTACATCTAGCGTCAGTATAAAAATAATGACATTTGAAAAAACATTTTAAATTCAATGATAACAAAACTCCACAAACTTATGAAATTCTTCATGCAATTATTATAAAATATGTACTAAGGAGTTATATAAAATATATAAATTTGAATGTAGTAATAATAAGGAATTTGTTCGAAAATTAGTTTGATATGCGGAGCGAGAGCGAGAAGGTTCGAGAAGCTTGTCAGCTTAATTTCAAATTCGACTGTTTTCGCGAGCTCGTACGGCACCAATGAGGTTGCCATGGCAACGCGCGCTCGCTCCGCTCCTACTCTGTCTCTCTCTCCGCCTGTTTCGCGTGCGGTCTTCTGCTGCTTTCGCTGATTTGTGTTGTTCAGTTTTCGTATTGCCGAAGCGCTGTGAGGACTCGCCTCACAGTGTCGACCGTTAAACAATATCGTTTGTTAACGCGTCAGTACTTTAATACTGTAGCCTTCATTTCTTTTCCGTAGTTTAAACACTTGTAAATATACTCTATCTTTCAATAAATGTCAAAGCCCTTTTCTTACGGCATATTAATTCAAATGAACGGTTGAGAGTGTTTTTGTTTATTGCCAACTAGTCCTTCGAGATCCACAAGTCTCTAACATTAGTTCGAGAGACTATAAATAGAATTAATGTTATTTTCAGAAAGAAATTTTACATTTAGCGTTATCACTTAGTTTGATTGATTATGTATATTTTAAACTCTTTGGAATATATTTTATAATGTTGTAAATTTTCAAAGTGTGGAAGATATACATTTTTTTTATAAATATGATTCTAAAGAATAATCAATAAAATTTTATTCTAAGTATTAAAAAAAATGATTAAATTATTACCAGATAAAATCTAAGTTATTAAGCGTAAAGCACGCTGATCTAATTCTAGTATAATAAATAAGAGATTAGAATTAGTGAGTATTAAAAATAAAATTTTATCAATATATAAAGTTAATAATAATTCATTGGAACTTATATCTTAAAACATATATTCAATCAATATTAAGTAATTATATTTATTTTGTTTAACAATCTAAAAAAGTGAAAAATCTATTAATTTTTTTAGTTTCAAATATAAAATATATCATTTTAATTAAAAATAATTATATTTATAATAATGTAAAACAATAAATAATATTTCAAAACACGATATATTTAAAATAAAATATAAATATACTTATATTTATTCAACAGTTACAACATTAACACATTATAATAAAATGATAAATATTATTATTATTATAATAACGTACTCAATTTACCCAGCCATATGCTACCACGCACCCCACGAAGCATGACTTATAATAATACATAATTATAATTTTGATTTTTCTACATTTTTGCCGCTAAGTTAAATTGATTATCCAATCACTAATTATTATGAAAATAAAGACGCTAAAATTTTAGTAAACAAATAGAAAAATATGATGTCTCATTATTATCTAGTAAGCAACATAAAATTTTTATATCATCAAAAAAGTTATCCGTGCATATAGTTATTTATCACTGGCGAGAACATTGACGTGATTTTGTTATGTATTAAAATTTTATAGTTTTCTACGTCAATTCGTCACTGTCGATGTGACATTCGTTTAAAAACGAGGTGAAAAAATTCATGCTGCAAATCACTTAAACCAATTAATTAGTGCAGGAATACCTGATGAAAATGAAAATGAAAAATAGATTATTTGCTGTTGTACGACAATTTATAATACATTAATGATACTATGGATGTACTTATTTTAAAAGGAATTGGAAATTTTTCTAATTCTAAAAGTCAAATAAATGATAACCATCCTCAGTGAAAATGAAAAATATGCCAATCTGTGCCAAAACTGCCAGAGCTGTCCCAAAACTGTGCCAAACTGTGCCAAAACATGAACCTTTTGGACATTTAACACACTTATGGCACAGTTTGGCACAGTTTTGGCATAGCTGTGGCACAGTTTTGGCCCAGTTTGACATAATCAGTTGTACTACAATTATTTACTTAATTTTCGTGAATTATGGCACAATTTGGCATGATATTGGTACAGTTTTCCTCGATATTAGGCCAGTTTGGCACGATATTGGCATAGTTTGGCATGACATAGGTACAGTTTGGCACAGTTTAGCATAATTTTGGCACAGTTCGGCACAGTTTGGTACAAATCAACACATTTAAGTATTCGGTATAAAATTTTGTTTAAATAAAATTATTGGAAAATAAAAATTTTGGAGCTCATAACTAGAGTTTTGGTGTTATCATCCGGATGGTAACACCTATTGAGGCCCTCCTTATGTGAATTTTATGAATTTTAAGTATTCAAAATAACTTCCCTGGTGAAAAAAAAATTCTGTGCCAAACTATGCCAAAACTGTACCAAACTGTGCCAGTATTGTGTTAATCTGTGCCAATATTGAGTCATTCTGTACCGAACTGTGTCGGACACTGATATAAAATTTGCACAAATTTTATTAATTTTTAGTATGACAAACTTTGCCAATATTGTGCCAAACTGTGCCAATATTGTGCCAAACTGTGCCAATATTGTGCCAATATTGTGCCAATATTGTGCCAAACTGTGCCGATATTGTGCTAAACTGTGCCAATATTGTGCCAAACTGTGCCAATATTGTGCCAAACTGTGCCATAAGTGTGTCAAATGTCCAAAATGTTTATGTTTTGTCACAATTTTGACATATATTGGCACAGTTTTGGCACGGTTTTGGCACAGTTTGGTACGGAATTTTTTTCCACTTAAATTCAACACCATTTTGAAATTTTACTCGATTTTTGATATCAAATCTGCAATTAATTTTCATTTGTCTAATATTCAACCTATTGATAGACCTAAAGAATATATTTAAATACTTTTTTCTGATTCAAGTACAAACAGATACTGTATTTGTTTGTGGTACGAAGACAATGTAATACGAATTTTTGATAGCATTGACAAAAAATGTCTAGATGATGATCATAAAATTTGTATTGATAGGCTGTTTCCAAATAAAGATAATTTACACATATCTTTTGAACAAGTGCAGTATCAGACTAATTATTATGATTGCGGTGTTATTGCTATAGCATTTGCAGTCGCTATTGTATTTAATATTTGCCCATGCAATGTTCAATTTAATATTTGTAAAATGCGAGAGCATTTGATTAGAATGTATGATACATTAAATTTATCTTTTTTTCAAATATCAAAAGATTATAAAAATAAAATTTATTTTAAAACAATTGCTCAAATTTCAATTATAAGAAACGTTACTCACGCAATCAAATTTGCTGAATTTAAATTATAGTTTGATATAATTAATATTATATTATTAATTATAAACAGCAATCATTAACTCTTTTAGAAGCCACCACAAAAAAAAGGAAATGCTAAAAATCAATCAAAAAATAATATAGATAATACAATAATAAGTTTAGCTAAAAAAAGAACTAGTAATTGTAATCATCAGTTTAAAAGAATCATACTGATGATTTTGATAACAATGACATTGTATATTTATCAAATCATGTTACGGGAGAATTTGGATAATTCTCCCTCAAAAATATTATTTATTCTAACGAGTTTGGTGGGGACGGACAACTATACAGTTATCGAGCAAATGCGTAAATGGTCAAGTCATATGATTTGCTCCCACGATCGACTCTCTTATTCTCTCCTTTAATTTTGTTATTTGCGTGGTCCTGTTTATAATTTACTTTAATTTCTTACCTTATTCTTTCTTCTTAATATTCTGCTTCAAGGAATCCGATTTCTCAAAATGATTTATTTAATAATTCCAGGGGATTGGACAAAATGAATTATTTAAGTATGTTGAAACCAAATTTGCTTGTATTTACTTGTTCTGTATTAGTAATTGATCACGATTGAATGGCCGTAAATTTCTGTTAATTGGTTCTAAATTATAATTCCCATTTTCGAAATAATCTGTTCTACAAAAATGTAAGCTCTAAAAAAAATCTTTCTAATGGTCCGCCGGCTTCGTTGCCCGATCACGGAGTGAGAGAGCAGCGTGGTTCGAGAGCGCTCGGAAGAGGTTCCGGACCTCCCACGCCGTCGCCAGCCTACTTCACCTTAGCCGCGTTACAGTGTCGACGCTTGTTGCACTCATTAGACCTTACGGGGCCTGGCAAATAGTTGCGCGCCGAAACTGCAACGTAGCTCCGCACGTGCGCCTTTAGCCGTTGTCGGGGAAGTTGCTTAGGTTAGCGAGATTCTTAGCCACTTGATACTTTTGTGGCCTTGAGTCTCGCTGTACCTTTATATGTGTAGAACTTTCTCGATCCTACATTTGAAATTATTATTTCAAATGCAAATCGGGAAAGTTGTCACGTAACAAATCAAAATAGTAAAAAAACTTCATTAAAACGAAAATTTGATTAAAACAGTATAATACCTCATTGATAATAGATCAATAGATGGGATATTATAAAATACACAGATAATAGATCAATAAATAATTGATTTGTTTTTTCATATAGCCCATACTATTCAAATTCAACTGTCACATTAACATTGAAGTGTATTCAACGGTACTGCGTTAAATATTTATCTAAATGTACATTTTTTTAAATTAATTATATTGATGTAATTTTTAGTATTAGATACATTTAGAATTGTGCATAATTTAAAATATTTTGATATTTCAACATTAAAATATGTATGTATGTATGTGTGTGTGTGTATATATATATTTATTTTTTTATTTTTTTATTTCTGTATAAGAAAGGCTTTAAAATTATTTACATTTTACGAATAATACTTTTCAAACGTTGTAAAATTTTTATTAACTATTGTTGATTTCTTTCCAATTCACCCCTTAAGAGCACTTCAGCAAATATTCATCATTCTAGTTAATTTCTGTTCATTTTCGGTATATTTATGCTTATTGTCGGTTATTTTCGGTCACTTTCGGGTCATTTTGTATTTATTCTGATTACTTCCGGTCAACTTCTGGTCTACTTCTGGTTGACTGCCGGTCTACTTTCAGTCTACATCCGGTGAACTTTTGGTTGACCCTAACCCCTAAGGAGAGGTAATTTTGGGGATGAAGTGAACTTATAACCAGAGACTACCAGGCACATTTTAATATAATAGAGGAAGAGGATGACTTGAGATTTGTGAATAGCTTTATGAATGATTTCTGACATGATTTTTCACGTGAAAAATCACACTATGTAGTTACGTAATTTATTACGTAAGAATTCAAGCAATCTATCACGTATCTGTGTGATAAATCACGTGATTTTTCTTGTCAAGGTTGGTAAATAAAATTAAATCTTTTTGGTATTATATTTAATACATCACATCGCATAGATTTAAATAATAAGTATTATGTTTTAATGTTATAATGCAATTACTTTCGATTTTAAAATAAAATTATATTTAAATATTAATATATTATTTTATTATTGTTTTTGTTTCATATTTAATGATCATATATATGTGGAATATATATATTTAAAACTTGAATCAATGTTTAAATAGAACGGCAAGCGGTATAAACTGGTATCCCATATAGTTATAATATAGTTATACATTCGAATATAATAATATGGTCAATGCAGCGATTGTTAATATTCTGCTGTATTGTTAATGTTAATTATTTTGATTGGATAAAATGTAACTGTTAAATTTTATTTCGTTGTTAAATTGATGTGATATACAATATTAGCAATATTCATAATATATGCTACATAAGCATCAGGATAATTATATATATATATATATATATATATATATATATATATATATATATATATATATATATATATATATATATATATATATATATATATTATATATATATATATATATATATATATATATATATATATATATATATATTATATATATATATATATATATATATATATATATATATATATATATATATATATATATATATATATATATATATAAACACCCACGTTGCATGCAACTATCACAGCTGCTCTGTTTTGCTAGGTCTACGCACTGCCCGGTGCGTGCACGGTTGCTCAACTGCGTTAGATAATTATAAATAACGCCCGCGGAGGCGGCGGTAATCGCAGGAAGGAACTGGGATTGGAAGTAAACGAACGAAGTCGATAAAAAACGACAAAAAAGCACATGAAATAATAAGACTAGATTATATTTTACTAGCGTGCAGAAACCTAAATTTACAAAAATCAAAATTGAGTTCGCGAGTCGCCAACAACTTTGCGATTCGCCGCGTCGCCGGAATGTTTGTATTCGTGAACGTGTATATCGCGAGAAGGTCGTGCGCGCCGAATATTCACTCTCATATTCACACAATCACTTTCACTGCGCGTCACACAAACCTATCCTCTCTCGTTCCTTATCACGGTTGACCCTGGACTCGCTTGCTGCAGTCGCACTGCTCGACTGGGTGAACAGGATGTCGCGCTGGAACACACGCACTCAAGCACTCCAATTCTGCTGGACACAGCACAGCACACCGGGTAATCGAACTCGTCGAGCGAAGTCGCGTATTGATCTTTCTAAAGCCAAGCTCTCTCTCTCTCTCTCTCTCTCTCTCTCTCTCTCTCTCTCTCTCTCTCTCTCTCGTGAGTACAGTTGACAGCTCTGCTGATCCATCATTTTTCTGCACTGTTTTTCTGCTGCTTCTTGTCTTCGGGCCCTCTTCTATTGTAGATAGTTGCACGCTCCTTTTTGCAACCTTCACGCCGATACATAATTCGTCGAAGGCTGCAATATTTCTCTGTCATCGTTCAAGCCAGGCTGAATTATTACTATTCACGCCTTTCAACCTTGACTGATGTTGCCGAGATCTGGAGAGAGCTGGAGAAAATTGGAATGTCTACGACCAAGGCCCATTCACCATCTCGTTTTAGCACAGATGAACTCAACAAGCATTTCAGCTCGATCTCCAATGATCCGTTAGCTCCTGCTGTTGAGGATTATCTCCACACCCTGGAAAGTCTTGACCTCCCGGAGCATTTCGAGTTCTGCACCATAACGGAATCGGATGTGTTGGCTGCAGTATCGCACTTCGACACTCAGGCCAGGGGAAGCGACGGAATCCCTCAGGTTGTCATCTCAAAAGCATTGCCAGTTCTCGCTCCCCTACTAAGTCATATTTTCAATCTGTCTTTGAGTGAACCCTGTTTCCCATCTGCCTGGAAATTGTCGCTTGTGCATGCACTCAACAAAGTCAGTTCACCAACAGCCCTGACTGACTACCGTCCGATTTCATTTCTCTGCTTTCTCTCCAAGGCCCTGAAGTGGCTGGTACACAGTCAAGTCTCACAATACCTTGAATCAAGACTCTTACTAGACAACTTTCAAACAGGCTTCCGCACTGGCCACAGCACTCAGTCTGGCCTAATTAAGCTAACTGATGATGTCAGGGTCGGGATAAAAAAAAGAAAGTGACACTTGTCCTCCTCTTTGACTTTAGCAAGGCGTTTGACAGTGTATGTCACGTCTGGCTCCTGAAAAAGCTATCCACCTTCGGCTTCTCTAAGCAGGTCATCCGCTGGTTTGCCTCCTATCTCAGTAGGAGAGAGGAGGCCGTCGTTGGTGACAATAGCGAGCGTTCCTCTCCGCGGCGTCTTAACATCGGCGTCCCGCAGGGCTCCGTCTTAGGTCCCTTGCTGTTCGCATTGTACACCAACGACATCGGTTTCTGCCTTGATTCCGATGTTTCCCATCTTATCTATGCGGATGACTTGCAAATTTACAGTCAATGCTACCTCGAGGAGCTCGATTCTTTATCAAACAAGATGAGTGCTGTGTGTAAGTGTGTAAGCGTGCTCACTCGCTAATGTACAGGCTCTACTTTTTCAGAAAGAGTACCAATCTCAGGTTGCGCAAGCATCTTGTGCAAGCACTCCTATTTCCGATCATCGACTACTGTTCTCTTGTATACTGTGACCTGACGCAGGAACTCTACTTAAAACTACAGAGGCTCGTGAACACAGGAATTTGAGAGATGAGCGCATCTCCCCGTACAGGCGGGAGCTGCAGTGGCTAACCACTGCCGGACGCAGGAAGTACTTCACAGCTTGTTTCTTACGTAAAATGTTTAACTCGGTCGTACCATCATACGTACTGGCCTTTTTTCGCGACGGAGACGCTGAGAAACTCGTGCCATATCAGCACTTCATACCTATGGAATAACCTGTCATCACACATCAGAAACACTCCATCCACCGTCACTTTCAAAAAACTTGCTAAGGATCACTTTTTTCAACTCGAAAACACATAACTCGTACACAGTCCACGTACACACACACCTACTTTTTCGCTCATTCCACTTTCACTATCGCCTCACTCTCTCACTACACATACTTTAAACATGCCTCAATCTATTATGTATTGTTTTTTTCTTTTCTCACTTGTAACACTGTAAACTTATAATCGTACAATATAATGTACGCAAAATAAAACTAATCTAATGTAATCTAATCTAATCTCTCTCTCTCTCTCTCTCTCTCTCTCTCTCTCTCTCTCTCTCTCTCTCTCTCTCTCTCTCTCTCTCTCTCTCTCTCTCTCTCTCTCGTATTGCCAAATTCCCACGTGTTTTCCTTCGCGCGCGCGATTCTACGCTGTTTCGTCGCGGCACAGTGGTACTCATACCGCTACGAGTTGCCCTCGATGCTTAACTCGTTACACCCCCCCCCCCCCCCCTAGAATCGATCTATCGAACAGATGGCGATGCTATTCCAATACGTTCGCGGCGAACAGTACCGTTGTGCATTGCGTCCGCGACAAGGAGTCTGGGGATGCTGGGGTAGTAAGAAAAACAAACTGTTACGATGGAGATCGAGAAAGGGCTTTATTTCGCCCTATGTAATCTCACATTTGGGCATCTGTTGCTGTAAGATACATTGGGGTGACCGCAGACATAGCACGCTTTCTGGGACATCCTCTCCGACGTCCCAGAGGTTGACGGGCGCGCTGCGCTCTTCTCGCGTAGACGCCTCTTCGTCTAATTCCATTCCTAAGAAACGTCTCAGATGTTTCAGGTTTTTCAGCGCTGTATACGCTACAATCGGCGCTTTGGATCTTCTCTGGATCTGGCCGAAAACCATCGCTATTAACCAGCACGCCGAGGTACTTTACTTCTTTTCGACAGAAGACACTCTTGTTCTGGTTGCTCGTCAATTCAGCCGCGTTCACTCGCTTGAGCACTATCTCTAAGAACTCCAGATGCTCTTCAAACGTCTCTGTCGCGATGATTATATCGCGATGAGGAGTACGCGTACGGCTGGAGTTCTGGGCTGATCAGTTCGTCGATCATTCGCTGGAAGGTCGCTCCAGCGTAGGCTAAACCAAACGGCATACGCGTGAATTAGAATAAGCCGAGCCCAAGAACTGTAAAGGCCATGAGAGGTCTCGCCTTCGGCTTCAACGGTATTTGATGGTACGCGCTGCTAAGGTCCAACGTCGATATGTACTTCGCTTTCTGCAGTTTACGAAGGATATCATCCATGTTAGGTAATGGATATGCGTCAGCCTTTGATAGCGCATTAACTTCCCGGAAGTCGACACAAAAACGATATTGCCCATTCGCTTTGCGCAATATCACTACCGGGCTTGAGCAAGCACTGTCAGAGGGTTCGATAATTCCCGCAGCAAGCAACTCCCGTACTTGTTGATACATCTCCCTCTATTTTTGACGACACGGCTTAATACTTCTGTTTTATCGGCCTGGCTGATCCAACTTCTATACCGTGCTCAATTAACTGCGCCCGTCCCATCGTACGGTTAGATTTAGGCAGAATGCTGTTCAGCATTCTGCGAATCTGCGTGTGCTCGTCGTCACTGACGTACGCGAGTCCAACCGCGGCAATATCTATCGCCCCTGCTGTAGCTATCATAGTCTTATATTTAAGTATCGATAAAGCAGAAGATGATAATGGCGAAAACTTAGATGTTATATTACCTAGAGAATTCTTTGACTCCTAATGGACTTCCTCTGCATAAATTAAAATTGAAAATTGGATCCATTGTAATTTTAATAAGAAATTTAAAAATTAATGAAGGTCTTTGTAATAGAACACGATTAACAGTTAAACAATTTTCAAAGTATTTGATCCAAGCAGAAATTTTAAAAGGAAAGAATATTGAAAAATTAGATTTGATACCAAGAATAACTTTATCACCATCTAAAGAAGGACTACCATTTAATATGCGTCAAACACGATTTTCTTTTAGATTTGGTTTCGCATTGACAAATGAACCGCAAGGTTAGTCATATAATAAAGTTGGCGTCTATCTATCATCACCAGTTTTTAGTCATGGTCAGTTATATGTGGCTCTATCTAGAGTAAAAGATAGACCACATTTAAAGTTGCTATAAATAAACAATGCCAAAGTAGAACAATCGAATATTAAAGATTCAAAAATTTACACTAAGAATACTGTATACAAGGAAATATTAAAAACAGTACAATATTATAACAGCTGCACTATTTTCTAAATACACCAGTGGATATATGTAATATTTTGTAAATTTTGTGCTGTAAATGTGAGAATCGTCAGCAACGTTTTTTAAATGCAGCGCTGTAAATGTGAAAATCGGATGCAGTATTTTTTAAATACAGCGCTGGAAATATGAAAATCTACTGTAGCATTAAACTAATGCAGCACTAGAATATGACTCGCAAAATTAACCTTATCAGCACGTTCTCGTCGTGAAAGTCGGGCAGCACATTATGCTGGTTATCGTGGTAAATATTTATTTATTTCAATTTTAACTAGCTAAAAACTTACTCGCTAACGCTCGCTCGTAATATTTAAACACTGATTCAAGTTTTAAATATATAATCCACAAATTTATAATAATAGAAATATGAAACAAAAACAATGATAAAATAATATACCATTATTAAAATATAATTTTATTATAAAATCAGAAGTAATCACATCATAACAATAAAGCATAATTCTTATTATTTAAATTTAAATTAAATTCGAAGAATTTATTGTTATTGAGTAATATTATGTAGTTATTGAAAAAATATATTTATTTTGATGCGATGTGATGTATTAAACATAATACCGAAGTGATTAGATTTTATTAACGACGGACAAAACACAGAGGAAAAGGACTAAATTTGTCGTCAAGACACAACTACATCACTATAGACGATAAATGGGAAATTGCGAAATGTTCGGCATGGTGACGGTCATAATTTTTTAGACGTTCCGGATAGAATTTAGAAACACAAATTTTATTACATAACCTACAAATGCGTAAAACTGTTGGTGCTCAGTAGGCGACAAAATTTAAAATCATTTTGGAAATATAAAAATTTAAGTTAATAACATCGAAGTCTTTAATTTAAGTTCAATATAATAATAACATAATTTTAAATTTATAAGTTAAAAAATATTAAATGAAAAAGTATATTAATGTAGTAATATAAGTTATGTTTCGTGGGGCGTGTGGTAGCATAGCAGCCGGCAGGGCAAATTGCGTACGTTATTATACTAATAATAATCCTCTATTATATTAAAGTAGTACTACCCAAAAGTTATTGACCGTTCAGAATTTGATAAAATTTGGTATGCTGTTAGATATTGATAAGATAAACACAGTTAAAATTTGGTGAAGGTTTGGAACCTGTGACAAAAGTTATAAACATTTCAATTTACGAAAATCTGCAGTTTTTGAGTAATTGCTTGATTTCGAAAATCTGATCGTTCAGAATTCACCCAAACTTTGCAAATTAGTAGAGAAACATGTAACGGATAAGTTGATACCTCAAAAATCTAAACTTGGAACGTGTAAGAGTTGAAATAAACAAAAGAAATTATAATTTTGTTGTTCTGTAGCAGGGCGCGTGTTACTTACGCACGCGATGTGGCAACGTCGCATGGAAGGTTATGTTAGGCGCTTCATTCAAAATCTTACGTATTCGTTGTACAAGGGGAGCAGGAATTTTTCTTTGTTATAAGTGTAATATAAAGGCAAACGTAAATTAATTATCAATTTACTAAAAAATATAAATAAATACGAACATCAATGTGATAACAAAATTTGTTTAGACACACTTAATTGCTAATAAATACTGATGATTTCAATAACATTTTTAACCCTACATAATAGATTTTTGCAAAAAGTCGAACAATTTTTGTGTAACTTTTTTATTTATTGTCACTTGAGGACATTTTCTTCATTCTTCCCTAATACATTTTTTAATCCTTCATACTTATTTTTTTTATACTCCTCGACAATCATTTCTTAAGTAATATTTGCTACTGCCATTTTTTTCCTAATGCCCGCTGAAGTACAGTCTTTTAAATTTCTTAAATTTTTTAAAGCATTTGGCAATTGTTTTGCTAAGTTAATTTTACTTCGTGCCTCAGACCAAGTAATATATTTTTCTTTCAAGATCTCATTAGATATATTCAATTTCTGCAAAATCTGGTCCAACATTTTTATATCGGCGATTGAGTCATGCGCATTTGAACTATCAATTTGTAAATTTATAGCTAAGCTTTCCAATTTGTTGTCTCCTTTTTTTTTTTTTTGTTTTACCCGTGACTTTTCTTATTATAACTAACGTATCGCAAAAGCGTTCAATAATACATTCGAAATGTTTAGTCATATATACATTTTCAATGGCTCCCATTATTCTAGGGTAGTCAAAACTACAGTTATGCGCTGTCAATATGCATTTACGTTTAAAAAAACTAAGGAATTTAAAAAAGCCTACTATTGCTTCTAATAAGGAAACTGCAATCACTCTTTTTCCATGCAATTCCAATAGACCATCAACTAATCGTAAGCCGTGTACCAAACTTGTTTCCAAATCGAAGATGACAAACGCTGGTTCTAAATTATTATTAATATTTGGAATTTGAATCTCTTAAAGGTCCAAGTAATCCGATATTACTTTCGTAGATACATCCTTCATTACCTTCATTTTTCTTCTTCAATTCAGTTTTATGTTTTTAATAACAAACCACGGCGTAATTTCGTCGATGGAAATGTGGATTTTTCATACTTTTTCTGGCTACAGGAATCAACCCTTTAGCAGTATTTTGTTTTATTTTTATTGGGAGATAATTGCAGTTGAGCTGCTACGTCTGCGACATATTTTTCGCCTTCATTTTTTTTTTACTGATTGCGCAAGCTACTCTAACGCTAGCAGAAGAGGACGCACCATATTGCCGTATTTTCGGCGCCTTACTTACTATAATTGAATGTATGCTTTCGTTCGGATTACTCGATGCCCCAGGTACGAAATTGTCAGTCTTACTTAATAAATAGTTGAATATAATTTATAACGCTTCAAAAAGTTGCTCGTCTTAAAAACCGTCTCCGATAACAGAATGCTTATAAGTGTCTGGGCTTTTACGGTAATTGCACCATGTACCGCAATTATTATGTATATTAAAACAATTATAAGGTATATTTTGTATTGCTTTGACCATTGCAATGCTATTGCCTTCATTCTGTGATATGCAATAGTTAAAATTTTTTTTCAAATAATTTAAAGAATTGCTAGTGAGTTCTTTGAATTTTTTTTATATCTTGTACAGCTCGTTGGCCACTCCTTTACTAGTGTGATTCTTATCGGCTTGTTTTACCGCTTCATGATTACTAACACTTCTTACTGCAGCAATCGAACAGCTGTCGTTATCGCCTATCATGACCCCTACTTCTAAGTTACAAGCATTTAAAATAAGATTTTCATTCGTTAAAAGAACTGCAGCTTTAGGCTCCATCGCCTTAGCACTTCCTACAAAATTAAATCTGCAGTCGTGGCTCTCGATTGAATGTCCAACATCACACATTTTGCATTTGCGATTTAATACAACATATGCTATTACTTTTTTACTGAAATAGCCTATAAGCGCGCCAGTTCCTGACAAGCTGTCATAGCTTCTACCAGTATCTCGGGTAAACCACCCCAAATCGAAAGAACAAGCTATGCGTACAGACATACTAACAGATATATTCCCATTCTGAACATTCAATTCACGCGCATCCGGAAAAATGAAATCGGTGTGTAAATGAGAAGGTCTGAAAAAGGAAAAAAAGGTAATCAATGAACTCTCCTAATTTTTTACAATTGATTCTGTAAATTCAGTATAATTGAAGTTTATTAAAATATATGATTGAAACAATTTGAAAAAAAATCACATTTCATAATTTCATCAGTACAAAATAAATAGAAAATAAGAAAAAGTCATATATTCATTATACATATACATATTTCAGTAGTTCATAAAATGAAATATGCATAATGGGCATATAAATCTCAAAATATGCTAATTGATTAAAAATTTTACATAAAATCATAGTTTAGTCCAAAAAGGGTGTACGCAGTCTTAGATTTTCTGTTTCGAATAAAATATTACATGAGATTATTCATCGATGAATGATTTAATATGTAGCATGAATTGAGTGAAAATTTTCATTGATGAATGTTTTCATGCAAAACACAAACTATTTCATCGATGAATGATTTCATGCAAAACACAAAATATTTCATCGATGATAAATTTGTTGATGTGATGGAATTCTAACTCACAGCAATTTTTTCATCTGACGTCTATTCTGTATTGTGAGCTGTCTCTCTTTTTTCGCTGCAGCCATACAGCTTTCTTCTGAATACTGCTCCACAAGTTTACCTACTTCGTTCTCATACCTTTTGAAGTTTAGTTTTGGAACTTTTTAGACGTCAAAATCTTATTCAAGTGGGTATTACCCATACCTCCATTCAAAACACCTGAAAATATAAAAACGCATTATTAATTATTTGAAATTGAAATCATTATAGTATTTGTACTCATAAAAAACCACATACCTAACACAACTGCTGTTGTTAACATTATAATTAAACCGTCCATTTGGAGCTTTATGCTTTTCGTCGGTGCTAATACCTGTATTTACATGGTATTGTTGACACATTATATAGAAGATTGAAGCTAGTCCAAACTGTTTCTCCGATGTTATATCCAACAAATACAATCTGGCCTTACATTTGTGACAAAACAATTTAACAAATGTCCTGACATGAATAAGACGACAGCCCTCGGCAGGAAAGTCTGTAGAAACGTTGGCAGAGTAAACAGCAACATCGGTGCTAGCTGAGCTTACTGTTTTGTCCATGCTGATGCAATTGTCATCTGTATCCAATTGTGTACTGTCAAAGTGAGAATCAGGGTGTTCGATATTTTCAGAATTAGATTCTTTAGAAGACACAGACCCAGTCAAGTTGTTCATTTTTAGGTTAAAACTTTGAAAGCGCCCACCAACTGACTTAGCTACTCGCTAAGGCTACTTGCTGCACCCGTTTCTTGTAGACTTTTTTCGATACTTTCTTGTTCTTCGCCATGCATGTTTGTGCTTCATTTTGCAAATTCAGTGCAATATTTGTGGTTATACACAGACTAATAAACAGGGAGAACCATACGACAGCTGTATATCTATATACATATCTTCCTCTCTCTTGCACGATGCGACGTTGCCAAATCAAAATACTGCCGAAGTCAAATGCGACTTAGCACTCCTTTGACTACGGCCGTATGGGTAGTACTACCTTAAAATGTGTCTGGTAGTCTCCGGCTATAAGTTCACTTCATCCCGAAAACTACCCCTCCTAAGGGGTTAAGGTAAACCGGAAGTTGACCGGAAGAATACCAGATGTCGACCGGCAGTGAACCGGAAGTGAACCGAAAGTGAACTGGAAGTAATCGGAAAAAATACAAAATTACCTAGAAGTGACCGAAAATAACTGGCAATAAACCGGAAATACACCGAAAATAAACGGGAAGTGGCCAGAATGATGTATATTTGCTTAAGTACTCCTAAGGAGTAAATCGGAAATTAATCAAGTAATAATTGACAAAAATTCTGAAAAGTTTGAAAAGTATTATTCATAAACTGTAAATAATGTTGAAGCCTTTTTTAAACATAAATATATACATATATACATATTTTAGTGTTGAAATATCAAAATATTTGAAATTATGTACAATTCTAATTGTATCCAATACTAAAAATCACATCAATATAAATCATTTTCAAAAATGTTCATTTAAATAAATATTTAACGCAGTATACAGTTGAACACATTTCAACATTAATGTAACAGTTAAATTTGAATAATTAGTATAAGCTATATGAAAAAACAAATATCTTATCTATTGATCTATTATACAATATTATATTGGTTAATCAAATTTTTATTTTAGCTTTTCTTTTGCTATTTTGATTTGATAAATATACAATGTCATTGTTATCCACATCCATCGGTATGGTTTTTTCAAAATGATGAATAAAATTATTAGTTGTAATAATTGTATCAGTTACTTTTTCTTTGTGTCTTCTAAAAGAGTTAATTAATGATACGAAAACGTAAGCGCATACTGGCAAAATCAAAGGGTGACCAAAACTCACTTGTTGACATTGGTCAAATGTGTGGAGGCGTATTTTTTGTTTTTAGAATATGGGAGGAAAAAATTTTACTGACTCACCTAGGATTGGCTAAAAGCACTGCAAGGGATGTGTTTTTGAGGATTCAGGAGGAAAGTTTTCCTCCAATCATATGATTTTAACAAAAAGTTAAGGAAAGGGAGAGCCGTGCTTTTCTAAATAAATACCACGGGTGTTACTGCAGAGCGTCAGTTCAAGAATATTCTCCGATTTTTCTTAACCCAGTGAAAATTAGTAACAGACAGGATGGCTCTTCCAAGGCAAAGTGGTCTGCGTAATATGCGGGAGCGCATAAGGACGCTGATATCTAACGCACCAACTCTAATGATGATGTTGGACCACGCAGCATGGGCGCTAGACGCCATAGACTCATGTAAGTTGATTTTTTTTTTTAATTAAATATTGAGATATTGTATATAATTGTTATATGATTCTTTTTTTTTTTTTATGCAGTCTTATTTATCGTGTCATATTTTTATAGTCTTATTTTATTCTTTTTGGCAGTGCCACCGATACCTCCAATGGCTGCGATGCAAAATTTGTATCCTACAGGCAGTCCTAACCATCCCGTTTCAAGTGCAAGTCCGAGAAGGGGCTCTCGCTCACGTTCGAGTTCAAGCTCGAATTCAAGCTCATCGAGCTCGAGTTCAAACTCGAGTTCAAGTGTAAAGTCGAAGAAACGAGGATCGAGTAGCACGTTTTGGCCGGAAAAATCGTTGGTCCGTGCGAGTTTGCCTTAACTAGAGCAAATGAGCATCGGCAAGAGCAACAGCAACAGTAACAGTAACAGCAACAGCAACAGTAACGACAGTGGCAGAAAAAGGAAAGCGGAGGATAAAGCAGAAGGTCAAATAAAAAAGCCTTGTGATGAGATGAAAAAATCAGAAAAGCCTTTAACACATTCTAATACGGGTGAGTGATAAATATATTTTTAAATATAAATTTTACGTGTCATTTCACATCCGCACAGCAGACGAAAAAAAATTATACTTTCCGACCGCTTAAGCACATGAAATAGTATATGCATGATTTTTTTAGTTTTGTAAAAAAAAATTTATTGTTATTTCTTTTTGGTTACAGAAGTCAAGAAAGACGTTAGAGTTCCTCTTTCGGTTTCCTCGCTGTTCAACGCAGGTTATAAATAATAATTAATATATAATTATAAATAAATATTTTTTTTAATCATTTTTTTTTGTAATATTAAAATCATAAAATTAACTATGTTTATATTTATTTTGTTTCAGATGTAAAAGCACCTCTTCATGATAATAAGGATCATGCCCATTCGTCAAAGCGAGGCTTGCTGAGGCTGGATCGCAGCAAGGGGAAGGAAAATGCACCTGCTCCACCGAAGGCAGCAGCAACGGCATCTCGAGGGAAAGTAGCACCGTCATCATTGCACAAAACAGAGGCAGGTCCATCCCAACCCAAAATCCCGCCACGCATAATAGAGGACATCACGTTCCTCGATTAGCAATTTATAATAATATAAAAATAATATTAGAATGTAATTAATAAATAAAAGCTTTTTATTTAACTAATGCAATAAAAAAATATATATATTACTTTCATGTTTTAAATTACTACTATCTGATTCATCTTCGTTGTATCTCGTTACAAAGTAATCCAGTAACCAAGTCCATATATGCAATTAATAAATAAAAGTATCTATATTATTATCTCTAAAAAAAATTACTATTATTTAATTCAGCTTGGTAGAAAAAAAAATAAAAAATGCAATTAATGAATAAAAAATATCTTATAAAAATATATTATTTTCTCTAAAAAAAAAAAAATGACTATTATTTTACTTCATCCAGAACAAAAAAATATAAGTAAGATCTAATGGAATGGACAAGTATTCGATCCGACACTCCCGAGATCTTTAGGTGCACATGCTACCGCCCCTTTTTCGTAACTCGCTTTCCGGCCTCGATTACTGGCGTGGTGAGGGATGATGTATTTCGTTACAAAGTCCGTATTGTAATAAATAGTAGGAAAAAAATAAAGTACACATAAGTTTTTTAAAAAATATATTTTTTTATTCTTATTAAAAAAAAAAAATTTATTTCCAATACAAGCAAGAGCATATATTCGGTCTCTTAACATTACTGCTA
Organism: Nasonia vitripennis; assembly: GCF_009193385.2. NCBI lineage: Eukaryota > Metazoa > Arthropoda > Insecta > Hymenoptera > Pteromalidae > Nasonia > Nasonia vitripennis. Next base: position 85,800 of record NW_022280016.1, read on the forward strand.
TCTACTTCATCTTGGCCAAACGAATCATGTAAGTAATCTAGCAGCCAAGTCCGTATTCCAACGACGTTATAAATGGCGCACATGGGTTTTCTACGAATGCAGAGGTCGTGATTGAAGCAGAAGTATTGGATTTGACTCTGTATTTCTTCAAGTGGTGGACATCCATAGTCTCCCACATTTGATATTGATCTGCAAATAATGTAAGAAAACCGTTTATACTTTTTGATGCTTTTTGATACTTTTTGATGCTTTTAGATACTTTTTGATACTTTTTAATACTTTTTGATCTTTTTGATACTTTTTAATACTTTTTGATCTTTTTTTGATACTTTTTGATACTTTTTGATCTTTTTTTGATACTTTTTTGATACTTTTTGATACTTTTTGATACTTTTTGATACTTTTTTTGATACTTTTTGATACTTTTTTTGATACTTTTTGATACTTTTTGATACTATTTTTATACTTTTTGATACTTTTTGATACTTTTTAATACTTTTTTGATACTTTTTGATATTTTTTTGATACTTTTTGATAAAAGAAAACATAAGTTTAACTTACATGTTTGGTAAAATATTTCTCATCCATTGGGCTTTCTGCTCTCCCTTAAGAAATATTTTCTCAACTCCTTGCGTACAGATTTTTAAAATATTATTGAGACGGTGATATGGAATATCTCCAGAACTCCACGCTATTCCATGATATGTCTTCTCTAGCCATCCAGTCATTCATTTTTCTTCCTCAGTTAATTCTTTCCAGGCCATCGGAGGTTTGAATAGATAAGCAGTCGGTAAAGCAGATTTTTTCAGATTGAGAAAACTAATTTCTTTAAAAATAAAAGTGTCCTCAGCTATTCTTTGAAATCCTTGTATGTCGCAAATGTAAACTTTTTCTTCTTGGCATTGCAAAACAGTATTTTTAAACATTAAATCGTATTCACATGTTCTAGACATCTTGCAGCTCTGTAGCTAGTCCAAGTAAGAAGTGATCTCGGAAAAGTTCACACTGCCTTATTTATAATACGAAACTCCGCCTCGTACTCGTGGCTAGACTGAAATAGAGATTTTCGGTCGGATGAAAATCAATCGTTTTCATCTAGGATTGGATGATTCCATAAAAGCACAGCTCTCATTGGTTGGGCTGAAATGATGATGTTTGGTTGGATAAAAATCATCCCTTCTCCTAGAAAATCTTCCCCCTCTTCATATCAATCAACTTTCCATTTCACCATTGGTCAGACATTGAAATTTTCCACCTCTCTTACGCTGATTTTTCCTTTATAAGAGGGAATTTTTTCTTAGTCAAGCACACTTTATAAATCGTAGTCATCGAAATTCAGTCTTAACTTCAGTGACAGTGATATTTTAGACAAAAAGTAAAATGTCTTCAATCAGTATTTTTGAACGACTTGTAGATCTTCTTCGTGAGGCATTACTATCTATACATGAAATGCAAAATGAGGATATTAATTATTGGCTAGAAGTGTGCAATTCTACAATCAAAGAATTGAATGAAAAGATCATCAAATCCAATCTTACGAGAGGAGAGAAGCAAAAGTTCCAAACTTGTATGACACATCTGTCATGCATTCAAGTTGATTTCGAACATCATCTTCATCAGGGAGGTGGTCTACAATCCGAGGAAACTGATGCTAGAGTTGAGTGGCGAGATGTACAGTCGGCTTTTAAAAACCGAATACGGACTGGTGTAGTAGTGAACTTAAAACATGTGGACGTTTTAAGTTTTTTGGATGATGCACAACTGCTATTCAAAGATAAGGCAAGAGCATGTCTAAAAGAGTATAATGCTTTAAAAGTTAATTCTGATTTCATCGCAGAATTTTCAGTGCAAAAAAATGGAGAAGAAACAACAGATATAAAATATTTTACGACTGAAAGTACTGCTGCATACTTATCAACAGACTTACAAGAATGGTTCAAAAATAGCATAAAAGAGTCTATTCTCACACAATTAGAAGAATTTCAGGAAAAGGACTCTGGCTGGACTCTCAAGAGTATCATAAGTTTGTGCATAAATATGAAAAAATATTCTCCAATCAAGGGCACTACTTATATTCCTCTTCCAAAGTTTATAGAGAAGAAAAAAGCATGTCTAAATGTTCGCAACAATGACAATCAGTGTTTTAAGTATGCTATACTTTCAGCATTATATCCTAGTGAAACAAATGCTAATAGAGTTAATCAATATCGATTGCACGAGAATGTGTTGAACTTTGATGATATAGAATTTCCAGTAAAACTAAAAAGTATACCGAAATTTGAAAAACTCAACAATATTTCAGTAAACGTATATATGCTTAGAAAGTATGGAGCAAAGTTTGAAGTATCGCCTTGTCACATTTCGTCTGAAAAGAAGGAAAAACATGTAAATCTACTTCTTATTCAAGATTTTTACATAGACGAGCGTGAAGAAAATAATTGTGCTGATGACGGAATCATGACTAAATACCACTATGTTTTGATCAAAAGCATCTCCCGTCTTCTGAGTTCTCAACTGTCTAAAACTCATGTAAAATCTTATCACTGTGAAAGATGTTTACAAATATTTTATAGTGAAAAAAGATTGGAAATTCATGAAAATGATTATAAACATTGGAATAATTGTCGAATTAATCTACCTGACTCTAAGAATAACATTCTCAAATTCGAAGATTACAATAAGAATGAAAAAGTTCCTTTTGTTATCTATGCTGATTTTGAATGTTTATTAAAACCTACTGAGAATGAGAATGCTTTTCAACTTCATGAAGCATACAGCATAGGATACTATATGAAATGTAGCTTTGATGACAGATTATCTGGCTACAAATCATATAAAAAAAATATTGGAGATGGAGGGTCGCCTGCAGAATGGTTTGTTCAAGAATTGAAATTGATAGGAGAGAAGATTAATCTTCTGTACAGGAATCCAAAACCTATGAAACTTACAGATTTAGAAGAATTATCTTTCCGAAGGAGTACAGTCTGTCATATATGTCAAAAAGCAATTCGTACCGAAGAACTCGCAGTCCGAGATCATTGTCATCTTACAGGACGGTATGTTATCACGTTGTTTATATATTTTAATCAAGAAAATTAATTTCTTTTGGCGATTCTAAGAAAGTCTTCTTTTCTCTTCAGTTTCAGAGGTGCAGCTCATAACACCGACACACAAAATAAAAAAAGTTGTCTGCGCGAGAAATCAGACCTATCTATCTTTATGTTTTTCGGGTCGCTGAATTCGAATATAAGGTCAGTTAGGCCCCATCACGTCAGGATCAAGGTCAGTTGGAGGTCAAATTAAGAAGAAAAGGTTTAAAAAAATTAAAATGCCATATATTTATGTTTTTTTGGTCGCTGAATCCAAATCCGGAATCAGTTTGGCCCCATCTCGTCAGGTTCAAGGTCAGTTCAAGGACAAACTGAGAAGAAATGATTAAAAGAAATAAAAATGCCATACATTTATGTTTTTTCGATAGCTGAATCTGAATCGGGGGTCAGTTTTACCAGATCACGTCAGGTTCAAGGTCAGTTCGAGGTCAAATTGGGAAGTATCGGTTAAAAAAATTAAAATGCCATATATTCATGTTTTTTTGGTTGCTGAATCCAAATCCGGAATCAGTTAGGAAAATTTGTGGTGATATTAAAATTGCAACCATGATCTTAGGACAACAATCAGGTTTTACTAAAAATCCCTGCTTCTTGTGTTTATGGGATAGTAGAGACAGGGTAAATCACTACGTTAAGAAAGTATGGCCAACTAGAACACATTTTGAACCAGGATCGAGGAACATTATACGTACGCCATTGATTGAACCATCAAACTATCTGCTACCACCACTTCATATCACACTTGGCCTCATGAAGCAGTTCGTCAAAGCTCTGGATAAAAATGGAGATTGTTTCCAGTATTTGGGAGAAAAGTTTCCCGCAATAAGTGAAGCTCAATTAAAAGAAGGTATTTTTGATGGTCCTCAAATTCGTACTCTATTTGAAGACGAAACATTTATCACAAAAATAAACGACACAGAAAAAGATGCATGGCAAAGTTTTAAAACTGTTCGTGAGAACTTTTTAGGAAATAAAAAGAGTGAGAACTATCAGGAACTAGTTGAACAAATGTTGGAGAATTTCAAAAATTTGGGTTGCTTGATGAGTTATAAAATGCATTTCTTAGATTCCCATCTTGATTACTTCCCTCTTAATCTAGGAGATGTCAGTGAAGAACAGGGAGAACGATTTCATCAAGATATAAGTGTAATGGAGAATCGATACCAAGGAAGATGGAATGTCAACATGATGGCAGATTTTTGCTGGACACTGAAGAGAGACATTAAAACAAATAACAAAAAGAGAAAAAGAAACCCATTGCATAGGTCATTTGAAGTAAAAAGAGTTCTTTACAAGAGAAAAAAGGAGTAAAGAAAGACATCGAGAGTTACTAAGCTAGTGGAAAAAAAGCAAAATAAGAAAAAAATATAAACGAAAGCAACTTTTCTCTGTACACAAGGTAGATATTATGTGATTAAATAAGATTTTTTACAATTTTTCGGTATCTTTTTCCATTTTTGGAAAGTTTTGATATGGCATTTTTATTTCTTTTAACCATTTCTTCTCAGTTTGACCTTGAACTGACCTTGATCCTGACGAGATGGGGCCAAACTGATTCCGGATTTGTATTCAGCGACCAAATAAACATAAATATATGGCATTTTAATTTTTTTTAACCGTTACTTCCCAATTTAACCTCGAACTGACCTTGATCCTGACAACTTTTTTTATTTTGTGTGCCGGTGTAATTCATGTAATTTGAATTATAAGGATTCAAGATTTATTCCGGTGGTTTTTCATAACCTCAATTATGACACACACTTTATTTTAAAAGAGATAGCCACTTCTACATTAATGAAAGATCGAGTCACTCTACTACCACATGATAAAGAGAAATATATTTCTTTCACAAAATACGTAGATGGGAGCGACATTAACTTTAGATTCATAGATTCTTGGCGTTTTCTCCCATCATCTTTAGAGAAACCTGCATCATACCTAGAAAATGTACCGATAGCAACGAAGGATTCAATTAGATGGATTCACAGATGAGAAGATTGGTCTTCTTCGACGGAAAGGCGTATTTCCATATGATTTCGTGGATGGATTAGATAAGCTAGAATCGACAAAACTGCCAGAAACGAACGAGTTTTACAATAAACTAACTGACTCTCATATTGCTGAAGAAGATTACAAGCATGCTATTCAAGTCTGGGATAAGTTTAATACAAGAACGCTAGGAGAGTACTCTGATCTATATTTGAAAACTGACGTTCTACTATTAGCTGATGTCTTTGAAAGTTTTCGAGAAACATCTCTCAAAGCATATGATTTGTGTCCTGCTCACTTTTACACGACCCCTGGGCTGACATTTTCAGCAGCTCTTAAAATGACTAAGGTAGAATTGGAGCTTCTTACGGATATTGACATGCTAATGTTTATTGAAGCAGGCATTCGGGGAGGAATAAGCCAGTGTTCTAATCGGTATGCTAAAGCCAACAATCCGTACATAGGTTCTTCATACGATGAGAAAGAGAAAACAAAGACACTCTTATATTATGATATTAATAAACTTTATGGCTGGGCAATGGTGCAGCATTTACCGGTTGGAAAATTTAAATGGATTAAATATGAGACAAATCCATATTTTTTCAATGCAGCACCAGATTCTGATACGGGTTACTTTGCTGAAGTGGATTTGGAATATCCTGAAGAGATACATGATGAATCAAGATTTCCCTTTTTGTACAGAACACCGTGCACCACCAGACTCAAAGCAGAAGAAACTTCTCACTACTCTGGATGACAAAACAAGGTATGTCATTCATTATCGAGCACTTAAACAGGCGTTAGATAATGGACTCCGATTGAAAAAGGTGCACAGGATTCTGAGTTTTGAGCAGAAGGCCTGGCTCAAACCATATGTTGAACTTAATACAGAGAAGAGAAAGCAGGCCAAAAATAAGTTCGAAAAACTCTTCTATAAATTATTAATCAACGCTGTCTATGGTCGAACGAGAGCGGTCTCGTGTAGACGTACGTTTAGTAAATAAATTCACGGGAAGATATGGAGCAGAAGCACGCATAGCTCTTCCGAATTTTCATAGTTGCGCTATCTTTGATGAAAATTTGGTAGCCATTCAGCTGAAAAGGACAAGTATCACAATCAAGAAACCAATCTATGTCGGTCTTTGTATCCTTGATTTGTCTAAGACATTAGTTTACGATTTCCACTACTCATACATGAAACAGCGAGTAGGAGAAAAATGTCAACTTCTCTATACGGATACTGATAGCTTAATATACGAAGTTGAAGATATTGATATGTACAAAATTATGAAAGAAGACATCCACAGGTTTGATACTTCTGATTATGATGAAAATAATCAGTTTGGAATTCCACGAGTTAATAAAAAAGTTCTTGGATTGATGAAAGACGAATGCTATGGCAAGATGATGATTGAATTCATAGGTTTACGAAGTAAAATGTATAGTATTTTAGTTGATGGAGGCGAGACAATAAAAAAAGCCAAAGGTATAAAATCCAGCGTTGTGAAGAAATCAATTACTTTTGAGGATTATCGAAGATGCCTAGAGGATCTTGTTATTATAAAACGCGAGCAGTGCAACATTCGTTCAAAATTGCACATAGTGCATACTGAAAAATAGAATAAAATAGCCTTAAGTCCTCACGATAATAAAAGATACTTATTACCCCATAGTACAGACACTTTGCCTTGGGGTCATTATAGAATTATTGAGGAACAGATGGCGCAAGCAGCATTTCAAGTAGAGGGGGAAGCAGAACAAGATAAAAGAGAGGTGGAGATGGAAGCAGATAAGGGGTATTAAATATCCAATGACAGTGGAGGTGTGAAAATTGAGAGGGGGAATGAAGAAACCAATGAAAATAGTGAAGCACGAGTGGGGATGACACTTTATGGCAATGAAGGTGAACAAATCAGGATCGAATATGATGTGATGGGGGAGTTAATGCATGACTGGGATCCATCATTGGATGCTATATATTCTGAACGGGAACGGAGAAGGGATATATTACAAGAGGCTATGGAAGGGGCAGAAATTGTGGTGGGGAATGGGCTATATCAACAGACGCAGCACGACGGAGAGCACATTCGAGCAATCGAAGCAAACGAGAACAACCAACCTTGTGAAAAGATACCAAGACTCACCTAACCCTATAATAAGTAAGTTCTATTTCTTAGTTCTCCCTCAATTCTTAGCAATGAGATATTTTTCACTAACATACATTCTTACTTTCACTTTTTCAGAATGGATCTATCTGCACTCAATAAGATTGCTGAGCAAGAGTTCTTGCCAAGGAAAAAGGCGACAGACTTGGAAAAAAATCAACAGTACATGGTGACAGCACTGAAACAAGTCAAGACAAGATTCGGTATGAAGATTGTTGCCGAACTTGATAGCAGCTTTCAAGTCTTCTTGCCAGAGAAGATTTCATTGGCAATTATAAAAGATGAAGCGTTCTTTAACTCACTCTGCGGCACTGCAAACAATCTCCGTTTATTTTTAAAATATCAGGGTGGAAGTTCTTTCAAGTTTGAAAGTAGCACTCAATAAATAGTATACAAAATTGTTTGTTTACAAAAGAATATATTTTTTTCAGTAACTTGTACATAATAATACACAAATAAATTTATTTAAATATACATAATACTTTTTATTTAGTACAACCTAATTCCTTATCCATATACATAGATATTACAGTTATATTAAAGAATTTCATTTTTATTTATCCAACTATTATGCTCGTCACTAAATCCTAACCATTTAACAAATACGCGTTTACCACTTTTCTTCAAAACTTTTTCTACAAGATAAATTTCAGGAAACAATGTTTTGTGAATTTCCGTTTCATAAAAGCCACCGGAGACTGGTTTATCATAATAATCTTGGAGGTGGTAAGTTATCGGATTTGTTTTTATAACTCGCGTTATTGTGAAAATTTCAGTAGACCAGTTTGGTGTATAACCTTTTTCAAAAACATTCTTGATCTTACTTATTCGTACTTTATCTCCTACTTTGAATTTCGGTTTTTTCGCTAGTGACTTTTCATTAGGAAAACGTCTCTTGACCTCTCTCTCATTTGCCTGGTTAACATTTTTAGGCTCGATTCCTGTTGTCCGATGTTTTCTCGAATTGTATGCTTTGAGCAAGTTAGGCAGAATATTCAACCATTTGTAGCTTCCTTGTTTGCTGAATTCTATCCACATTGCATTTTTTAATGTTCTATTGAATCTTTCACATATGCTTGCATGAAGATTACTATGTGAAGAGTATAGGTTTATCTTGTGCTTTTTCATGAGATTTTGGAAATTTGCATTGTAAAATTCTTTTCCTTGGTCAGTTTGTAGATTCTTCGGTACTCGTCCTTGTTTCAATATTGACTTCATAGCTGCAGTGACATCATTACCACTCTTTGACTTGACTGGGACGGCCCATGCATACTTTGAAAATATATCTATAACAGTGAGTAAGTAATGAAAACCTTTGTTCTCTTTGGAGTAAGGTATCATTTCAACAAGATCAGCTTGCCAAGTCTCATCTATACCACGTATGTCATATTTTCTTCTCTTGTAGCGGCGACGTGCTGGCTTATGCAGCTCTTCAGCTACTCTTTGACGTTCCATCTTTATCGTCTATAGCGGATGAAAATCCCCTGGAAATTCTTCTATACGATCTTTTAATTGTCTATTCACTTCTTTAATGATATAATCAACACCATAGTAATTACGCTGAGTTGTTTTGTAAAGATATTTCAGTTTTGCAGCCACTTCCACTTGATGTTTTTCAACTTGCTGCTTATATTCTTCTAGAACTTCACTTATTCCAGCAAATTTAGAAGCTATATAATTTATTTCAGTTTGTAGGATAACTTTCAGTGAATTCAAGGTGATTGCATCGTTTGGATCCCGTGGGGCTCCTAGATTGCAAAGCCGCTTATTTTCTAAATCAAAATCACCGTCTGATGTAAAATTGAAACCAATGCCTGGAGGACCGCGACTCACTTGCGAGCCCTCAAGTTTTCTTCCAAACACATCGAGACTCATGGTGCTACTGATCCAAATGAGAAGGTTGAGTGTCAATATATATGTCCAGCTTCATGTAATTCTTCAATAATGGATTGGATTTCATTGATGTGATTGTTATTTCCAGCAGATCGTTCGGCAATCAATAATCGGAGTCGCTCGATAAGCTCGTTCGGATCATCCCAGTAGACGAGATCAATGGAAGAATTTTTCTTAGCTATTTTATATTTAGGTATGAGTCCTTCTCCGATGCTGCTGTTTTTCTTTTTACATGGAGTGCTACGGAACATTGGTGCTAAGACATTCTTATATTTATTACTCCTCGAACTTCGTATGGATTCATTTTTGCTATGTTTTCTCCGATGAGCATTTGTTGCTTCCAGGATCATGCGATAATTTTCACGATCTGCTGAACTCAAAAGAAGTTCATCCGGATATTTTTTAAATAGCAACTCCATTAGTCCACTACTTTTAGGATAACTTTCACCGTTGAGTATGACATATTTATCATCAAATTTAATTTCTGAATCACCAATCATATACCCTCCATCAACTTTCCGCACTCCGTATATATTATCAATTGTTTTGCGGCTTTTATCTAGCAATGCCAAGAAGTCTTGAGATGATTCATTTTGTTTTCCACTCGCAGATTTGAATGTAGAATTGATCATTGTGTCACCCATCGACTCAAAATCATCATCATCATCATCATCATCATCATCATCATCATCGTCATCGTTGAATAAACTTGAATTATTATTATTATTATTATTTAGATCGTTTAGCATACTTGATCGATCAAATTTTCTTCGTTTTCTCATTTTTTTACTCTTGCGTGTATCCAAAATGGGATGTTGCAAGCTTTCACTTTTCAGGTCAACAAGTTTCTCAAGTGGTGTGACGACTGGTTTCAGAGTATCACCAATGACTTTTTCAAAATCATATTTCTCCTGTTTTAATAGAGTGTATTTTCTTTTAATAGCCTCACGAGCTCGCAAGAGCTCGCTGAGAATATTCTGCTCTTTCTTGAAGTCTGACATGCTGACGATATGATGTCTACAACTGTACTGTAAGTTTTACACTCATAATTCCTTTTTTATTGCAAAACAGTCAAATACTTTTCTGTATCTACCCTCATTCATCACTCTATCTTTGTCAATAACAATGAATCCATACTTATCATTCTTCCAACATTCAGAACATAAATTTCGAAATTCATTGAAAGTTAAATCGGTATTTACGTGATCTTCATAGATATGTTTCAGATTCACATCGTCTTGACGATAAATCACTAACAAATTAACATTATCTCTAATGAGATGTTTCCCTATATGAGCATACGATTGACATAGAAAGAAACTGTCTACAATTTTATGTCTCCCCATGCAGAAAAATGCTCTGACGTTATCCTGCTTCTCACATGCCACATCGTCAAATATCATAATTGAATTTGGAAGGGCTTCATCTGGAGATACTACAGATTCATGCTCACTGAACAGAAGATATGATACACCTTCAATCGGCTCCAAGACATTCTTGAGAAATTGATACTTTGGCTGATTCAAGGATTTTGAGTATACATACAAATTCTCGAACCTAAGACCATTAGGATGTGTAATTAAAGCCAATAAATTATTTGTTTTTCCACACTTTGATGGCCCGCAGAATACTGCTCGTATACTATCTGGTAGTAATTCACCATGTCGCTTCTTTCTCTTCTCTTTTCCAAAATCGAAATTCGCGACGGGGAGTTTGACCTTCTGCTCAGTAAAATCCATGTTCACGTAACAGAGTCAGATTCAACATTGAGCTCTTGAAATATAAACGCTTGTTTTATACCTTGATTGTCAGTTGTAAATCAACACTCGAAGAGAGATGATCATTCACAAATCACAGAAAGGGCCGAAAGGCAATGGACTGCTTGATAAAGTTATCAATAACTTACCTGTTGAGCTGCATCTTCCTGGATATCAATACTGCGGTCCTGGAACCAAATTGAAAAAGCGAATGAAAAGAGGAGATCCTGGAATTAATCCGCTTGATCAGGCATGTAAAGAACATGACATAGCATACTCTGATAAAAACGGAGATCGTAAAGCGGCTGACAAGAAGCTTGCTGATAAAGCTTCACATCGTGTCAGAGCCAAGGATGCTAGTCTTGCTGAAAAAGCATTTGCTTTGGCTGTTAATAGTGCTATGAAATTAAAAGGAAAAACTGTAATGGGACTGAAATTTAATAAGTTAGTGACTGCGACTAAAAAATCAATGACCTCAAGTAAATCTTCTCGCAAGGTTATTCAATCAGCCTTGAAGGGTGCACGTCAAACTGTTAAGAGTGTAGGCGGAAAGAAAAAAGTTATCATTCCACGAGTTCTACCGCTTCCATCAAAAATTGGTGGAATTTTTCCTTTTCTCATTCCACTGTTCGCAGGACTGAGTGCGACCGGTGCTCTAGCAGGAGGTGCTGCTGGAATAACTAAAGCTGTTAATGATGCTAAAGCCGCGCAAAAAAATCATGAAGAAAGTAAGAGACATAATAAGACCATGGAAGCTATTGCTTTGGGCAAAGGACTCCATCTTAAGCCCTATAAAACAGGGATGGGATTATTTATGTCACCTCACATCGATCGTGGTAATCAAGTGAATAGAAAAAAAAAAACTTCGATTTAACTTTGCCAAATCGTCCACTGACTGACTACGATCTAAATAAATATGCTCGTATGATGAAAATCTCAGATTTCCGAGGTGTTTTCATGAGAAATAATCTGCCTCCCAATGGTCCATGGTATAATGAATCTGCAGTGGTTAACTTGGATGACTATCAAAATAGAGGTACTCACTGGGTTTGTTATCGCAAGCAAGGTTCTGAAGTGCTTTATTTTGATAGTTTTGGTGATCTCAATCCTCCCAAGGATCTCATGATGTATTTTAACGTGAAAGAAGTGAAATACAATTACAAAAGATATCAAAATTTTGACTCATTTATATGTGGCCATCTTTGTCTCTACTTCTTAGCTGGGAGACTATAAAAGAGGTGCTCGCAGACGAATGGATTCATTATCATCCGATCAGTCATGGAAGATAGCTTCACTCTGAGTCTCTCAGCAAACTCATCTGTCTTAGAAGCACAATATTTTCCTTCGATTGAACTACCACAGCATAAGAATTTTGTCTTGGGATTAGTTGAACTTTTAACATTCAACTCTATTCCCAATGTCGACTTTTCAAATAATAAACTTCATTTGAGCAAAAAAGATATTATTACAATCCCTACTGGCAGTTATGAGATTGATGCTATCAATCAATTTTTACAAGAAACTTTGAAATCCAAAGGAATTGAATTTTCTTTGAAAGCTAACAACAATACTCTCAGAAGTGAAATTCTCTGCAGTCGTCTGATAGATCTCAGACCTCACGATTCAATAGGCCGTCTCCTTGGCTTTGCTCCTCGCATTCTCAAAGAGAACATTCAACACAGCTCTGATTTACCTGTGAAAATATTGAGAATCAATGCACTCAGTGTTGAGTGCAATATTACTGCAGGTGCTTATATCAATAATAAAAAAGTTCATGCAATCCATGAGTTCTTTCCCAGAGTGCCTCCAGGATACAAAATCTTAGAAGTTCCGTCTCATGTTATATATCTACCACTCAGTGTCAAGTGCATAGATCATCTACAAATTCAAATTGTAGATCAGGATGGAAATTTAGTGAATTTTCGAGGAGAGGAAATTACTATTAGACTTCACATCAAATCAGTATAATGGGCATCGTTTACAATTCTGGAACATATATAAGTCAGCCACCATGTCAACGAGTCATCAGTCGACCGAAGAAACTCAAACCGTTAACACGGAAGAGCATTCAGTTTCTGAAAAGCCTAGGACTAAACGTTCGTGGAAAAAATTCACGTGTATAATTCTTTGCTGCTTCCAGAAAAATGGACGAAATTCTAAGCATTCGATCAGGTGTCGTATTCGATGAGTCTATTGCTCATTACGAGGTACACGCCCATCAACCATACTCATCATTAAGCTTCGATAATAGTGATGAAATTCGTATTTCTATCCAACATCAAGATCTATGTCTCCTGCCATCACGTAGTTCTATCCATGTATGTGGAAAAAAAGAAATGCAAATGCGAGTAGATTTGATCATTGTGAGATAAGTAATGTGAAACTTTTCTTAAATTCACAATATTATCCATACAACAATATGAATCTCGACATATATAACAATCAGTATGCGATTCTCTATGATATGTATGCTAATTTTCAAAAATCATACTATGGAAGAGATCCACAGCTTATCTTAAGAACCATAGGGGTTTAAACACTGCGCAATGAATTTAGCCAAAATTCATAAAATATCTACTTTTTCTTAAAATCTCTAGTGCAATAAGGCCTTTTTACGTCCGTAATCGTAGCACAAAGAAAACTCTTTTTGTTCAGTTTTCGATTTATTATTGAAAAAATAAGTAGTCAAACCACTTGAAATTTTAATGGAATATAGTTTGGCACGTGACCCATCGACATGATTTTTTTGGTGAGGTTATGATGTCTAGTTTCAAAGATATGAATTTAAAAAAAAATCACCTTTTTCGTTTTATCTGCCGAACAAAATGGTCCATCCCGAGGACCAAACAAGAAAAAGTATTTAATTTTATTCTCATTCTAATGCATTTTAGCTGAATTGTTTGTAACGATGGGATGATTGAAAAAAACGCGAAATAGAGTTTTTCAAAAAATAAAATATAACTGATTTTCATAAATTTAGAATCCAAAAATAGATATGCATGTCAAATTTTATTGATATTGACGGAGTAGTTCTAGAAATATTACGGTATACATACACACACATTTATACGGACATTTTCTAAAAAAACTTGATTTGAACTTCTAACACACTAAAAGGTATTTTCTAGCAGTTTTGACGAAACTCAAAATTTTCCTCTTACAAAGCTTCCTATAAGAGGAAGCAAAAGAGTCAATCAAAAAATACAAAAAATAGTGGTAGGTGGGAGTAAGAGAACACCGCATGATACCTAGCTAAAGACTAGTGGAGAGATTTTCAAAAAATCCTATCTAAAGGAAACTACAGTACCTTTTGACCTAAACCCCCTTCCCCTCCCCATGAAGCTTAATGTAGCATTTTGCCATACCCCTCTTCCCTAAAATCGGCTACGTATTTTATGGATACTCCCTGACGTGGAGACTTTCGTGGTAGCGCCCCGATGGCAAGTATAAGTTTTTATACACTGTGCCGTCGGGGAGCAGCGCGACCCTATTATACTTTGAATTTGCTATTTAACCTAAATGCGTTTTATTATCTCCAATTATTTCTCGTCTGATATGTCTTAAATGCTTATGTTTGAGTAATGTATCTTAAAGATTTTAATAAGATTTCCTAATGATCATAATATTTTGCTTTAAAAAGGCTATAGCCGGGTTACTATGGTGAAATGGCCCCCTTGGAAAATGTATATATGTTATATACCATTCGATGGGGGATAAAAAAAACTCCCATAGCCAAATTTTTAGCTCTCTGCCTAGTGCGCATGCGCAGTAACGTCGATAAACGTGTTTTTTTGATTTTATTTTTTTTCTGAAGTCCCTATAGGATAAAAATTTTTTTAAAAATTCACATTGGTGTATTTTTATGTCATGAATAACTGCAATTTTTTTGGGATTACATAACCTCAAATATCGGATCTAAAAAAATTATTAAAGTTTTCAATCGATATTTTGACCCCCTTGTTTTTGAGGTGCAACTTTTTAAGTAGACTTTTTTTGTGTACTTTTTCCCGTTCTTTACGATGGCACTAACGTTTTTTCCTTAAAAATGGTGGCACAACTCGATTTGAGCCAAAAACTGATTTTTTTGCCATTTTTTCACGTTTTTAGCTGGTTATGTTACAATTTAGTTACTAAAGTGACTCCTTTTGAGTAGTTTTGCATATCTTCCCATGAAAACATAATCAAATGAAATATTTTGTTCGCTCCGAGCCGTATTTTTTATATTATCTTACGTTTTCAATGATGGTCTTATCAGAATTTGAGGTAATAAAGGGTTTCTCTCTATATATAAAAAGAATATCGCCGCTGTCAGTGTCTGCTTTTCTCTTTAACATAAAAATGCCCTCATTTGAGTGATTTAACGCCGAAAAAGGCCATTTTTGGTACCATGTAACCCAAAACTAACCTAAAAATGTCATAATGCAAGGGTTTTCACGCAAAAAAGCCTGTTTTTAGCTAAACATAGCCTTGAAATCGATCGTTTGAGGGTACTTTTGGCGTCTTGTGGTCTTAAAAAGGCCATATTTGGCTTATCTGCCTCTACTTAATTGATTATTCAAAATCTATTGACAGTAATAATTATCAGGTAAAAAGGAATTGAAGTTAAGTATGTTCAATTCGTACAAAGTATAATTTATTATCTTCATAGGCTATTTAAAATAAATTATGGAACGTATACAAGTAGCTTTTTAAAAATAACGAATGTTCACAATAGAAAAAATGATTCACTCATCATTGTCACTATCTTCATCAATACACACTTCAATTTGATCATTAAGAAACATTTTAGACAGAATTTCAGCTGGTCGTATGATTTTTGATAAATATCTTCCATGTGAAAGATAATAGATTATGGCAGCAATATGCGCACAACATCCTATAGTACGGTTACCGTTAGCACAATCACAACAGTGTCTTAAGATGCTAGAATAACCAATACCATTTGGTTTATACTCAACGAAACATTTGTATTGTTTTCTGTTAATATGCCTGGATTGAACTTCAAGTTTGAGAATATTGTTAGTCTCTTTTGAATATCCAATCTTCAAATTATTATCTGCGTCAAGCATTTCCGCTAAGTAAGATATTGTCTGTTTAAGCTGATATGTTCCTGTAAACAGAATTTTCAAATCTTTTCCGACGACTCCATCTTTTGTCTGCTACTAAAACTGCTAATGTATTTTCAACATTTTTTCTAGATTGCATAGCACTAAATATTTCATCTTGCATGTCTTCATCAGAATCTAGGCGTTTGCCAAACAAGTTATTTAAGTAGCAAGAAATTTTACAATAAGATCCAGTATTTTTCACCATTTTATTATCAAGTTTGTGATCTAATAACCTATATTTTTTCTTTTGAACTCCGTGCACTGCTTCAACAACCCATCGCAGTTTTGTCGTGAATCTTGTTTCATTTGATTCTTGCGTAGAAAGTTGAGATTTTGAACCTTTGAGTGCAGGCATCAAAACAATATAACCCATATTTTCTAATTTTTGTTTAATGTCCCTGAAACCTCTATCCAGTATAAAAATGTCCCCTTGGCGAAGAAGTTTCTGTAAAATATTCTGCTTCTCTTCCAATATTTCAATCAGTATTGTAGCATCATTTTTATTTGCAAGATATGGACCTAACTGGTCAACAACATAACCATTAGTAGTACATATAGTAAATGGTTTAGTCAGAGGAACTTTTTTTTGGCCTGAATAAGATTTTCTTTGGTACTCGTTATTAGAGCTTTTTTCATGCCTTATATAAGTACCATCAGCAATCAAAATAAGTTGTTTACCAGGATGTAATTTCTTTGCCATATTAGAAGTTTGATTTTCAATCAATTCATTTCTGTCTACATTTTCTAATCCAAAGTGTTTTGGTAGTAAATCTTTTTCGAAAGATAATAATACTGATTGCCAAAAACGAGATACTTGTTGTTCGCTTTCAATGTCAAATATTGTAGAGATGAGCGAGTTAGAATTCCCAGAGCGCATTTTGAATAAAAATACGACAATGGCTTGTGTCGCTGTCCTTACACAGGAATTCTTTAGAGAAGTGAGTTGATCTTTAAGATAATTAATATTTTCCCACGTTAATCCCGTAAAAACTTTCAATTTTTTTTCAGGCATGGAAAATTCAGCTACTGTATCTAATAAAGTTTCGTCTGCTTTCATTGATAATTGACTCAAAAATTGTAGTAATTCATCAATATATACCGTACTTGTAGTGGAAAAAATATTAATTTTATTTAGTTCATCTTCGTAAAATCTTTTTTTAATTAAATGTGTGCAACAGCATCTATTGCCATGTGGAATAAAAACATTCATTTTACTATAAACTTGAATTCGGGCCTCTAAAGGAACTAATATATTATTAGTCTGTTTTTGGTACCCACAAACAAAGCAATATTTATGTGTCGCAATCGTCCTTTGAATAAGTAATTCCGTGGTTGCTCGTACTTTTTGTTCCTTTATTGTGTATACAGATGATTGTGTACTTTCCTGAGATGATGAAGTGACAGTTAGCTGAGAAAATGATTCAGAAACATTTGAATCTTGAGACGAAGCAGTTGCTGGAACATTAACCTTTTTAGGTTTAGAGCTTGATATGTATTTGGCTAATCGCTTTCTACATGAATCACAAATTACATCATGGATGTAAATATCTTTATTTGATAATTGTTTAGCATATTCGATTTCAACTTCAGATTCGATTTCCTTTTCTCGACCAATTGATTTTCTAATATAAATATTACACATGGCACATCTTCGATCATCGCGTTTCCTGATGTTATCTGACTCTTCATTACTATTAGATGCCATATTTATTTAACCATTAGACAAGAAGATCACTTCTGAAATAATAAAATATAAATATTTTACAATACATTTAAAAATGCTGTTAGTTAGTTTTTAAAAATCTAAAAAAATTGTTTGCCTTTTTTTAAATTAAAAACTAGAATGAATAATAAATATTACAAAAATATTATAATCTAAGTTCTTGTATAATCCAGTTTTCTCAGTAGCTTTACATGAAAAGTAAAAAAATAATATTGCCTAGTAAAAGTGAAATAAGTTGTATTTCATTTATAAGTTTTTTAAGCAAATAATTTTTTTTTGTCATAAAAACTGTATTGAAGTGCTTGCATCTAGTGATTTTATAAAATCAACAAACCTATGAATTTATTATATTCAATTTGTTTTTTTGTAAAAATATGTTCTTGTATCTAGACATGAATAATAGTGTATTTTAAAATAAATAAATAATGTTGTTTTTAATGATGTTTCATATACGTATGTGTTTAAAGCATAGGTTAGCTTGTGTTTACTTTATTCATTTTACATTTTTTTAACTTAAAAGTCAATTGACAATTAATAAGTTCGCATCCTATTAGTTCTATTTTTCATTTTTATTATTTCTCATGTATTGTTTTTATGTAAAACCAAATATTTTTTCTCATCTCATAATAATTAACTATAGTAAAAATCACATCATATATAGTCATATGCAGATATTTATGTGCATTTTTTATTAATTTGACAGTATTTTATACATAAACAAATTAATTATTGTTCAAGACTTTCTATATTTTATCAATTTAATCATACTTGTATAATTAATATACCGCATTACATCAAAACATGCAACTCATCAATCGTCAAATCCGTTTCTAGCAAAAGTTTATTGTCATATTTTATTCAAATGTTTTTCCTTCTTAATTTTATTTAGTTAATAGTTTCAACAACTTTATGTTTAACTAATTTCTCATTTTACTTTATGTGATTAGCCTAAATTGGTTAAGTTAAATAGATAAAGACTCGTTCCCCTTACATGCATTGTACGTATATCTATATCTATAGGATTGAAAATTCATTTTTATTAATTACTTTTTTGTTAGCTTATTGATTTAAAATCTGATTGCTATTTTTGTTTTAGGATAAGATCGGATCTTTATGCGAGTACTAAAACAGTTTATAATTTAATGTTGGTTTAAACTTTTGATTTTATGCAAGAATTTAATAACGTACACAACATGTTTTTCTTATTTAGCGTATAAAAAGGTCTAATAATTATCTGTTATTATTATTACATTATTATATTATTATATTATATTATTATATTATTATATCATATTATTATATTATTATATCATATTATTATATTACTATATTATCTGTCATTATTTTTGATACAATTACTCTTAATACTACAGAATTTATAATAAAAATTTTATTTTTCTACCCATTAATAAGTCTTACTCTGCATATACCGGTAAAATACAAGTGTATTTATTATAAATACATGGGAGATTTTTTATTTATCAGTAGGTTGGTTACAGTATTTTTTTCAAAACTCAAAGTGTCGGCATAAAAATAACATTTTAGATATTAATAATAGGTTTTGATTTTAAAGAAGTTATTTAACAAAATATTAATTTATTGTGTAATATGTATTAGAAATACATATAACCCTAATATCAAAGCATATAATCTGTGATGTCAAAACTTTTGAAAAACTTTGTTAAATCTTCATTTTTTTAAAAGATATGTAAAATATATAGTACTCACTTTAAATATACAAGATTGTTAGTTTTGAAGTAAACAGCAGAAAGATTTAAAGTAGCCGCGTCAGCCTTCGGTTCCAACTAACTCCAATGTATTTGAAAATAAATACTTAACTACTTTATTATTTTTTCTAGTATTGCTATCAATTATCAGTCAAAAGCCGAAATAGTAAAAAGAAAAATCGAAACAATTTTTATTTGCTAGATTTTAATTTACTTTAAAAGTTATAAACTTATACTAACAGCGTTTTCACCATTCACTTGTATTAGTATATTATGGAGAAAGTACAATTGAGTCCGTCGTCCCGTACCGACCTCGGGACATACCGTCTGAAATAAGCTGTTTTTACGGGATTGGCTAATTCTGTACCGTCGATTGGGTTATCGAACAGAATTAGCCAATAATATAAAAGTGACTTATTTCAGACGGTATGTCCCGGGGTCGGTACGAGACGGGACGGGACGTATTGTACTTTCTCCCTTATATAGACAATTGTAAGAAAAAAAAAATTAGTTTTGAAAAAAACAATGTTGGCCATTGGTTTGCGCATCGTTTAATTAATTAAGAAATCAAAATACTTTATTTGTTTATGCTCCTGATAATTCTTAATTTTATGATTGACCATTCACTACGCAGATCGTCTGCATTGCAGCCGCCGCGTCAACCGCGCGGCCAAGCATAACCTTTTATTATAAATAAAAATAAACAATAAACAAAAAAGTGCGACAGAGACAATACTTTCGACCAATCACAGAACGTTTAAAAAGAACATAACATTAGCCATCAGTTTTATAATAAGGTGATATCACAATTCTGATAAGACCATCATTGAAAACGTAAGATAATATAAAAAATACGGCTTGGAGCGAACAAAATATTTCATTTGATTATGTTTTCATGGGAAGATATGCAAAACTACTCAAAAGGAGTCACTTTAGTAACTAAATTGTAACATAACCAGCTAAAAACGTGAAAAAATGGCAAAAAAATCAGTTTTTGGCTCAAATCGAGTTGTGCCACCATTTTTAAGGAAAAAACGTTAGTGCCATCGTAAAGAACGGGAAAAAGTACACAAAAAAAGTCTACTTAAAAAGTTGCACCTCAAAAACAAGGGGGTCAAAATATCGATTGAAAACTTTAATAATTTTTTTAGATCCGATATTTGAGGTTATGTAATCCCAAAAAAATTGCAGTTATTCATGACATAAAAATACACCAATGTGAATTTTTAAAAAAATTTTTATCCTATAGGGACTTCAGAAAAAAATAAAATCAAAAAAACACGTTTATCGACGTTACTGCGCATGCGCACTAGGCAGAGAGCTAAAAATTTGGCTATGGGAGTTTTTTTTTATCCCCCATCGAATGGTATATAACATATATACATTTTCCAAGGGGGCCATTTCACCATAGTAACCCGGCTATAGCCTTTCTCTTTTATGGTGCGCACAAACTCTCGCGAATCGTCTATTGTGCGTGATCATGCTTTTGTCAAAGAACCTTCGCGCTACCGCTAGTGTACCTCTCGACAAAATTAATGTGTCTAATACTTAGGCGCCGAACCCCTGCCAAGACTCGACGTAAGCACTCGCGGGGATCATCACAAACACGACCATGAATCCAGAGAGTAAACAACAGTGTGCTCTACATCAGCGAACATCTTGTGACCCTTGGTTCATATCGGTGGTCTAGAAACTGGGCACCGGCCAATCGCTTCAGGACATACAGGACTGCCACAACAGAGAAGAGCGAGATCGACACCGCGATCCACGGAAAATCTATGAGCTCGTCTTCAACTTCACAAGCTCTTACCGCTCAAGCTTGACGATGACCCCGTCCCCTGCAATGCCGACCTCCACATCTATGGTTGTTCGACTTGTACTACAGCCTCCTCAACGCCAACTATATGCTCTCTCCAAGACCTTATACCTATGTTTCTTCGGAATGAGTCGACAATGAACGTCAAGGTCTTCTTTCTTCTTCCGTTACAGCGGTTTCGGTCAGCCCTCAGATATTAGTGCAGTAGGGTTCGCCACAATTGGCGCCACAATAATAACGATTAGAATGTTTCATCGATAAACTATAAGACGACAACACGGCAAGTGTGCATTAGAATAATATTATTGAAAATTGTAATCTTTCTTTTAATAACCACTAGTCAGCTGATCTTATCTCACCTGCTGAACTTTAATGCTTGATGCTTGACATATATAAAATTGATTTCACTGCATTCCTTAGCGTATATTTACGCCCTGGTAGAAATGCTTACCAACAGTAAACTGTTGGACAAAGTGTCAGTTTTAGCAGGTTCGTTGGCCAACCATAATCAACTGTTGGGTTATTTTCTGCCAGGGTAGAGACAAAACTTTTATTTGCCAACATTTTACCTTGTAAAAGGTGTTCTTCATTTTGCATACTTTTAAATTTTGAGTAAAAATTAATAAATCATCACCCAATATAATTGTCAATAACAATCAACATTTCATAAAATATTTTGTTTCTATGGCTAATTATATATATATATATATATATATGTGTGTGTGTGTGGGACGTTTCACGTCAACCGGACCATCAGTGCACCCAAAATTTGGGTTAACCTAACAAGACGTTTGAGGTCTCAAAATGATCGTCTGGTCAAGGGCTTTTGAAAAAGTTCTGGCCTTTTCAAAAATTCAATGTGGCGCATAAAATATGGAGCCTGAAATCCACGTTTTCATAGCACATTCAACACAAACAATAGTAAAAATGTTCTAATTTGTGAAATATCCCACCAAAAAGCATGTACAACTCATGATAGGACATATTATTGACAATGCTGACGGAATTCCAAAATCAAAAATGGCGCAATCAAAATGGTGGACATTATACCTCTACCAAACCCATTTTACCGCAACAAATGATTTTTGATCAGTTTAAAGTATCGATATGGGGGTTTTCAGGGTCACTGAATCTTATTTTAACCTCGACATTTCAAAATTCGAAATGGTGGATCCAAAATGGCGGACATTATACCACCACCAAACCAATTTTACCGCAACAAATTATTTTAGATCACTTTAAAGTATCGATATGAGGGTTTTTGGGGCCACTGCACCTTATTTTAACCTCGAAAGTTCAAAATTCAATATGGCCAATATAAACTGGCGGATATTTGTCATAACCCACCCGCAGGCTCTCTCGCGAAAAGCCCCTGCTAACGCGCAACCCACCGAACATACCACGCACGTTGCAGCGCTTATCACCGCGCCGCGCCGCTAAGCGGCTGCGCATTACCCACAAGTGAAGTAGCGTAGCGGAGGGCACATAAGGAGGCCGGGTCCAGCGCTGTACCTCGCCCCTCTTCAGCCTAATGCAGCAAGTACACGGCTCGTGTCCAATGACAACTTGTGCAACGACTTCAGCAAATAAAACTGTTTTGTGGCAACGGAATTTATTGCTTTCAAGTGATTTATTTCATCCCTCTTTTTTACCTACACCCCCAACCCCTTCCCACGTTTAGCAACCCATAGAAAGGAATATTATCTTCAAGGAATGCTTTCTTCATCGGCGACTTTTTCAGGATAGTTGGTGAGCAAGTCCATCAGCGGCTTTATTCATAGGCGACTTTTTCTCCAACAGTCCTTTTTAGGATAGTTAATAGGTACATTAATAGATACATTGGCGACTTCTTCTTCAACATCCTTTTTAAGGCAGTTGTTGAGTAAGTCTTACTTTATCGGCAACTCCTTGTTCAACTGTACTAGCCGTAATTTTGTTATTTCTAACACTGTTTTTGTTTTGGTTGTGCTTTCTCATATCCTACAACAATGTCTTCTCCTGCGAAAAAATATCGTATCGATAGATGCGTTAATCCATTTGATATTAATACAGGACACAGCAAATCTCTTAGGAAGATCTCCAAAGAATTTCAAGATGTCTATCCTGATTATCCAACATCTTCACTGATTTGTGATACATGTAGAAAATCCTTTTACAAACTACATGATTTGTCATCTCCAAACGTCAGTATGAGTGTTGATTTTGAATCAGAGACTGACTCACCTTCGGTTTCAAACACGGATGCACCTATGCAAGATAATCTTACAGATATTTTAACTGGACTTAAAAACAAATTCCAATCCCTGCCGGAGAATGATTCATTACGTGTCAGTATTCTTACTATTTTGCCCGAACACTGGGCAATACGTAAAATTATGAACCAATTCTGGTGTGTCTCACAGAATGGCTCGTAAAACAAAACAGTTAAGAGAATCAGATGGAGTTTTGGCTTCTCCTGTTGCAAAACGTGGAAAAACATTACCTGCAGAAACTACTCAGAAAGTTGAAGATTTTTACGAAAATGATCTTAACAGCAGAATTATGCCAAATAAAAAAGATACCGTCAGTATTTATTTATATGGTGAAAAAATAAAAGTGCAGAAAAGATTATTACTTACTGATATTAAGAACCTTCATAATCAATTTAAAGAACAGTTTCCTGAACATCCGATTGGGCTTACCAAGTTTGCGGAACTGAGACTAAAATGTTGTGTCTGCAGGATCCTCTGGTACACACAATGTATGTGTATGTACGATACACTAAAATTTCAAGGCGATGATTGACGCAGTAAATGTAGAAAAAATCTCAAACAATATTTTGAAGAATTATAAAGATTGTTTGAATTTCGTTCTATGTGAGGATCCCAAACCAAGTTGTTATTTGAATGAATGCAAATTTTGTCCTGACATTTAAAAGTTTTCTAATTACGTTGAGAACATTATGGATGAGCACAATATTGATCAAGTTATCTTCAGCACGTGGCAATCAACCGATAGATACACTTTGATAAAACAATGCCTAATATCGCAAGAATTTATTGAAACTTTATGTTCTAGCCTAGAAAAGTTGATACCTCATCACTTCATCGCTAAGGAACAATCAAAGTTTATTTCTGGGAAGAAAAATAATCTTTTAGATGAAGAGGTTCTTGCTCAATTGGATTTTGCTGAGAACTATGCTTTTACAGCCCAAGATGCTGCACAGGCATTTCATTTTAATAATGATCAAAGTACGATTTTTCCTGCTGTTTATTATAAATCTGATGGCAAGCTAAAGCATTTCAGTACAGTATCTATGTCCGACTGTACTACTCATGATGCCACTGCAGTATACAGAATGCAGCAAACGCTTATACCTGAAATTCGCAAGGTTTGTCCCACAGTAAAAAAGGTAATATATGCTACTGATGGTGCTAAACAGCATTTTAAAAATCGTTATCAAATGAGTAGTTTAATGAGTCGTAAGAGAGATTTTGGCGTTGATGCTGAATGGCACTGTTTTGCAACATCACACGGAAAAGGTAGTTGCGATGGAGTGGGAGCGATAGTAAAGAGAGAAGCTACAAGAGCGAGCTTACAAGCTGCAAAAAATAAAGCAATTCTAGATGTTTAAGCTCTTTATTCATGGGCTAATGGGCGATCATTCAATATAAAATTTTTCTTATACACCAAAAAAGATCACGAACAAACTCGTCAATTCCTAACAAAGAGATTTAAAAACTGTCCACCTGTCACAAACATACAAATGGGGCATGGATTTATCCCAGAAAATAATGAAACGTTGAAAGTCATGCATTACTCAAATGCCAATGAACCTAGGAACAGAGTAATTTATGATATCGGCGAAAGCCATTTATCTCCAGCAAAAACTCCATGAACGAGGAGCCAGAATTGATAAGAGTGCACAAAATGTCATTAAAGACTGATTAATTTGGCTAAATTATATATTTTTTTCATCCACGCAGGCATATACATATACACAGAACAATAGAAAAATGTAAGTGCAAAAACCGCAGACAGATAATTCTAAATCTAATAGACCGGAAAAATATAAGATTCATGTGCACAAATACTGATTCCGATAATACATTTATAACCATTTACCTCACAAACCCCCATATCGATACTTTAAATTGATCTAAAATCATTTGTTGCGGTAAAATTGGTTTATTGGCGGTATAATATCCGCCATTTTGGATCCACCATTTTAAATTTTGAAATTTCGAGGTCAAGCTAAGATTCAATGACCCCGTAAACCCCCATATCGATACTTTAAACTGATATAAAATCATTTGTTACGGTAAAATTGGTTTGGTGGTGGTATAATGCCCGCCATTTTGATTCCGCCATTTTTGATTTTGGAATTCCGTCAGCATTGTCAATAATATGTCCTATCATGAGTTGTACATGCTTTTTGGTGGGATATTTCACAAATTAGAACATATTTACTATTGTTTTTATGTGCTATGAAAGCGTGGCTTTCAGGCTCCATATTTTATGCGCCACATTGGATTTTTGAAAAGGCCAGAACTTTTTCAAAAGCCCTTGACCAGACGATCATTTTGAGACCTCAAACGTCTTGTTAGGTTAACCCAAATTTTGGGTGCACTGATGGTCCGGTTGACGTGAAACGTCCCATATATATATATATATATATATATATATATATATATATATATATATATATATATATATATTCAAATCTTCTAAGCAATAGCAATAAATTCTTCGAAAATGATCAAACTCTTATAGTTTTATTATTTTAAGTATTGTTTGGCAACAGTTTTATTGCCACGTTTATCATTATATAAACGATATTGTCAATTGACAATAACGGTAAATACAAACGGCTTTTGGAATCGTATCCTTGCAATTACCAATACAGAGTAAAATTTTTGATTGTGGTCCGCTGACTTATTGAACTAGTCATTTTTTGTCTTGTTATTTCCCGTGGGGGGGGGGGGGTAGGTTTTTGATTTTGGTTATTTTGTTTATTTTTTGCGTTCTGATTATTTTGAGTGCTGGCTCGGTTTCAGTTCGTATTATTATTATCGTAATCGGCGTGTATTTCTAAAAATTTATTTACTATTTTTATTTTGTGATCGGTTACCGTCCGACGTATGTCTCGGTCGAAATGCTCCGCAATCCTTTTAATGAGTTCATTTTCTTCTAGATTTAAGTCTAGCTCGCGGGATAGACCGAACATACATGTGGCGTAGCTGACATGACTTCGCTGCCGATTATTCTAGTTACGTTCCCTGAAGCGCGTCAAACACGTCTCAAAGCTATCTACGTCTGCTTTAAGCAGATGCCACCAGTTGTATGCGTTGCCTTCTAATACTTAAAAAATCATGTATTTTAATTCGTAGTCTTCTGGCTTGACCATTGTAATGTAATTTTCTAATTTTGATAAGAATTTCGTAGTTCTTTCGTTCTTCAGAACTTTGAATTTTTATTCGTGTATAAAAACCTTGTATTTCAAGTTTTGTCACGAAAGCAGCGGCAGCTCTCTCCCCCCACCACGCACTCTTCGCCGCGCATGTTAGCATGCTCGCACAGCTCTGCTCTTCCCTTACATATCAGCCACACTTATTTACACACGCTGCAAGCGGCTATCGGGTTTTCTCGGATTTCAAAAGCGCGGTGTTTAGAAAATGTTTTATACCCAAAAAGGTGGCATAATAAGCAAAAAAAAAAAGAAAAGATTCGATATTTTTATCGCCAAACCACTTCTAAGCATTCAAATTAAAATCCCTGCATTCCAAAAGTATAGGTGTACAAAGTATCCTCCTGGAATTTAAGCCCAAAAGAACGATTTGTACACTTAGAATCCTACAGGCAGTGAAAAAATTCACAAAACATTGCACTGAGTGCCACAATGGGCCAGCAGAGATAATTAAGGTTTTGGCACTGTAAAATTAAAGATATTTATACTAAATATTACTAAAAAAAATTTCAAATGATTTACTATAATTTTTTAATTTTTACTCATAATTCTTTGTTTCAGGATTTAAAAGTGTTGTGTCCCCTTAAATTAATACAAAAATTTAGTTCTAAGAAATACTTGTGATTGCTCCAGTCGCCAAGATTTATACAACAGTATTGGCAGCAGATCACAACACTCAGACACATACAGACATACTCAGACACACACACACGCACACACACACACATACTCACAGACAGAACTCCGCTACGCCGGTCCCAAGCCCGGGGCCCCACCACACAAGAGGCGGGGAAAGAGGAGGGGGAGGAGTAGCAACCTCGTTAAAATAACCAAGGCTCATCTGGCCCGGATGATAGCACCTTGTTAAAGGGCTCTTTCCTAGGATACAGGATAGGGGAAGAAACCTCGAATATAAACCAATCATGAACAGTGAGTTAATTATAACACTGCCCCAAGCGGTTCAAGCTTTACAGCCCACTCCAGACGTCGGTTCCTATCGGGTGAAAGCCCCGATGGCCGACGCAGGCTCCATGGATGTTGGAGGGAGCCAATTAACTCAAACAGGACAGGAGGTTATAGAGGTGGGTCACTCGGACTTCAAAGGAAGATTAGCCTTAAGTGACGCATCAGGATGTGATGGAGTTATAAACAGGGGAATGCACGAGGTATGGTCTAAAACTTAGGACATCGTGCGGAAGAAGAGTTGATGGACAAGATGGATGCTGTAGTAGGTCCAGCCAAAAACATTTACAAGAGTGTTAAGGATGACATGAGGAAGGTCATGTCTTTCTTGAAACGGCTCATCAGCGTAAGAGAAGCGTCGAGCAAGACCAAGTCTAGCTTTGGACTGATGATGTAAAATAGCTCACGGACATCGCTGACCTCAGAAGAAAAACGGGAGGTAGAAACGCCAAGGAAGAGAAAGGAACGGTCTCCTACACAGAACGAGACCAATAAGAAAAAAAAATAAGAGGACAAGACGCCAGAGCATGGCCAGAGTGCGCCACTAACGATGACTTCCAGCACTACTCAGTGCCCACCGCCTACAACAGGGATATTACCACCCTGGCAGAGGGTGGAAACAAGAAAGAAAAAGAAGGAAAAGGAAAAAGAAGACGATAAGATTAACAATGGTGTTGTAGATCAGAAAGGTATTAGAAAATCTAAGCCGCCAAGGGCAAGACCAACCCGACCGGAGGCTCTAATCATAAAAGCTATCGACGGGAAGTCTTACGCTGATATCTTGCGAAAGATGAAAGCAGGCCCAAAACCGAAGATGCTAAGGGATAGCGTAAATAGGATACGCAAAACGGCGGTTGGTGACCTACTTTGGAACTCGAACGCAAATCGCAAAGGGAAGGCAACGGAACTTCGACAAGCGGTGAAAGAAGTGCTAGAAGAGGGTGTCACCGTAAGAACCCTACAAGTTGTAGAGGTCTTTAAAGTAAAGGATCTTGATGTTCTAACCACTAAGGAGGACATCGTGGAAGCGCTACGGAGGGAGTTTCAAGATAGCGGCTTAAATGCAGTGGAGGAAACGGCAGTAAAGTCTGTGCGCAAGGTATATGGCGATACGCAGACGGCGGTCATTCAAATACCATCAAAAATGGCTCAGCAGATGATCGCAAAGCAGAAAATCAGGATAGGCTGGGTAGTATGCAGAATACGAGAGATAAAGCAGAATGCACGTCTATTTCGCTGCTATAAATGTCTAGGATTTGGACATATCGGCAAAAACTGCACAGTAACACAGAATCGAAGTAACCACTGTTACAAGTGTGGAGTCGAAGGACATAATGCAAGTGATTGTAAAAACAAACCGAGCTGCGTTCTCTGCCAAGAAAGAGGAGCAACAGAGAAAAGTGAGCATGCTGCTGGTAGCTACACATGCCCAGTATACCGAGCGGCAGTAGAGAAGTTGAAGAAACGAAGATAATGAAGATAGTGCAGTTGAACTTAAATCACTGCGAGACAGCACAGGATGTACTTAACCAGTACGTTGATGAGACGGAGGTCGACGTAGCTATTATATGTGAACCATACAGGGCTTTGGACGAGACATCGTGGGAAACAGACGACACTGGCAGAGCAGCGATCTGGGCATGTAGGAACGTAGCATTCCAGGAAAAAATGTTGACCAGCGAGGAAGAATTTGTTCGTGCAAAGATAGCAGGAATACACGTATACAGCTGCTATGCTTCGCCTAACGCACCGATCGAACAGTTCGAGCGGCAGTTAGATCGACTCGTGCAGGATATTGCGGGAAGAAAGCCAGTAATTATCGCAGGCGATTTTAACGCATGGGCCGTAGAGTGGGACAGTCAAAGGACTAACCAAAGAGGTGCCTGAAGAATCTGCTCTCCTGGACTTGGTGTTAGTCAATCAGGGTAGCACTAACACCTTTGGAAGAGGAGACGCAGGATCTATTGTAGACCTGGCCTTTGTTAGTAGTTGCCTTATTGGCTCAATTGACAAGTGGACCATGAGTGAACACTACACAAATAGTGATCACCAGGCCATAATAATGGAGGTAAAAAAATCAGAGCAGAGACCCAGCGCGAGTACAAGGACCAACAGAGTCGGTTGGAAAATTGCAACTCTCGGGAACGACGAACAGCAAGGCGGAACAGGTGATGGGTAATATCACACGAGCCTGTGATGCGGCTATGCCGAGAAGAGTGCCCAATTGTAGACGACCAGTATATTGGTGGGACGAAGAGGTTGAGAGTGCGCGCAGCGAGTGTCACCGGACCAGAAGAAGAGAATAACGGGCAAGAAAGAAATACTATATAACCGGAAGAGTCTAGGAAATAGTAGATGCCCGCGGACAAGAAATGAAGGACGCTAAGAGGAAGCTTAAGAAGACAATCCGCGAAAACAAGCGACGGTGCCTTAAAGAACTACAGGATGTGGTCGAACAGGACTCTTGGGGTCGACCTTACAAAATAGTAATGAAGAAGATTAAAAGAAGCTACGTACCCCCTCCAAAATGCCCGGAACTATTACACCGGGTAGTGACCACACTGTTCCCCAGGCAACTGAAAGAGCTAAATGTCATTGAAAGAGGTGCGAATGAAGAGGCTGTTCCACCGATCACCATTGAGGAATTGTTAGCCGCCTGAAGAAGGGTAGGAAACAACAATGCCCCAGGGCCAGATGGTATTCCCAATATTGCATTAAAGCATGCCATCCATGTTCATCCAGAGGTCTTCGTAGACTTGTACAATGCATGTCTAGAAGTGGGAACATTCCCCACAAACTGGAAGAAACAGCATCTCGTGCTTCTGCCAAAAGGAAAGAAGCCACCCCAGAATTCCTCATCATACAGACCGCTCTGCATGTTGGACACCCCGGGTTAGATCCTGGAACGCATAATCTGCGTCAGAATGGATCATTTTATATAAGGAAAAGGTGGATTAGCGGAACACTAATATGGCCTTAGGAAGAATCGTTCAACCCTGGACGCAGTTAGTCTAGTGATCGACACTGCGCAAACAGCGATAGAGGGGAAAAGATGAAAGGGAGGAAAAAAGAAGTACTGCGCCATAGTTACATTGGATGTCAAAAATGCTTTCAATTCGGCCAAATGGAGTGAAATACACGAAGCACTCCGGAAGCAGGATGTGCCCTTATATATAAGAAGAATGATGTCCGACTATTTGAAGGACAGAATCGTAGTATATGACACGGAGGATGGTACCAAGACCTATAAAGTTACAGGAAGCGTACCCCAAGGGTCAGTACTTGGCCCACCGACGTGGAACATCATGTACGATGGGGTACTAAGAATACAATTACCTGAAGGAGCAACAGTCGTGGGATTCGCTGACGACATAGCAGTAGTGGTAGTAGCGAAACATAAAGAAGAGGTGACAGAAATAGCGGAAGAGACAACCTGTATAATACACGAATGTCTAACGGAGACTGGTCTAGAACTAGCCAGCCACAAAACGGAAGTTATTCTTATCTCTAGTAGGAAGAAGATCGAGGAAATTAATCTGACGGTAGATGGACATGAGATAGCTTCTCAACCAATCATCAAGTACTTGTGCATCACCATCGATGCAAGACTAACTTTCAAACAACATCTGGAAATAGTCAGCGATAAAGCAGCAAAAGTCGGCGCTACTCTATCACGATTTATGCCAAATCTGGAAGGCCCAACTCAGAAGCAAAGGTTACTCTTAGCCAGTGTAACCACATCAATTATGCTATATGGAGCCCCAATATGTGCAGATGCGATGCGGGTGAAATCGTATGCCCGAATGCTAACCACTGTATACAGACGACGTGCACTAAGAGTGGCGTCCGCTTACCGTATAGTATCGGACAATGTGGTGTGCATTATTGCTGGTATGCCGCCGATTGACCTATTAGCTATGGAAAGTAAGGAAGTATTCTAAACTAAAAGAAGAACAAGTAAAAAAACTCAGAAGGAGATCTGGGATGCAGCAAGAAAGAATGACAAAGGGCGATAGACATATCGTCTTATACCAAAAATAGAGGTGTAACGGTTTAACTTTCCCCAAGAGACTGGACAGTCAATCGGTTCCAGGACCAGGATAGGGGAAAGGAGCAAAAAAGAGTCTGTTTTTATATTCTCAACAATAACAAAATATATTTCTTAGTTAAACAATAGCATTTGGAATCAGTTGTTAAATCCCGGCTATAACAGAAAGCAATTATGCGTCTTGTTAAAAATACTTTGTCTTTACAAGTAGAATTGTTTAAACTAACGCGGTTAACAATTTACATGAACATATATGCGATTTCGTTGCATGAATGATTCGGTGTTCGCGGCTGCGGTGGCGGTATGACGGGTTGGTGGCGGATATTGAGGTTAGGAATTCATTCGGTACGGTGGAGTCGTGTGCGCACGGCTACGCCGATCCGAATGTGTCGTATAACAACGATCTCGACCGCTCTATGTGCGCACAGTAACGGCCGGGATAGCGTCACGGAGTTTTGAGGTTATCCTCGTCTCGTTCTTCTCTTTATCCTGTGTGCACACAGAGATAAAGCGAGTCGTGAGTTGTCGGCGTAAGGCTGGCTTTGGAGGTTAGGAATTAACCTTTGTTTCACCAGGACGTGAGTGCACGACCGGGCGAATCGCTGGCGGAACTATTGTTACTCCCTTAACCCTGTGGGCTCACGGTGGCAGAGGGAGGCAGCAATGTGTCAGAATGTAGGTTATGATTTTACGGTGGCACCGGATGTCGCCCACGTGTGCTCACGTAGACGAGGCTCGGTGTCGTTCGGGGGTTCCGGGTTGCGTCGTGTGCTCACGATGGCAATTCGGAGTTTCGGGTTCGTCTACCAAATCGTCACGTGGGCTCACGAGACGATTTCGTCGGCGTAGGTCTATCTCTCGCTGTTCCTTATAGTAACGTGTGCGCACGATACTACCTGGAGTGGAGCTCGAGTAGAACTGCCCGTTGCGCCGCACGATCCGCCTTATAAAGGCGCGCGACGCGGATGTGTATAGGTGCGTTCACGGCGCACCGCTTGGCGCGTCTATTGCGGCCGCCTTCACACGTATTTACATGTGCGAGACTCGTGTCTCGTCACAGAGGATTGGACTGGAAGAGAACATGGGGAGGTCTACTACTAGCTCACACCTTTTTTAACCGGGCACGTATGCTTTCGGGCTTATCTGCACCGATTTAAATTAGACGACAGTCCGAACTGCTCAGCTTGTTTGGACGCTAACGAAGATGCGGAGCATGTTCTCTGTGACTGTTCGCGATGCCAAATGGAGCGGGAAGAACTCGAGTGTTATCTCCAGACCAGAGTGACACCTGAGTCAATGATGACAACTATGTTGACGTCGGAGGATGGTTGGGACGCAGTAAACAACTACGTAAGGACTATCCTCAAGAAGGTTAGAAATGACGAAGAGAAAAGAATGCAAAGACAAGGCGAAACAGCGGAATAATTATGTCGCTAGACGAAGGTCACTGAGCCGTGTCGGGGTTGTGGCTGTTCCAGAGGATAGCCCACGTCCGGACGATGCCGCACGAAGCAGATGACCGGACGATGCAGAAAGAAGAAGAGGTGATGACGCCCACATCAATTAGAAAAGGGCCAATTCCAATAAAAGCCATTCACCCCCCGCGAAGCACTACTCGACGGTTGTACCACGGGGAACAAGGGCACAGAAGATGGAGCTAGTTGCGTCTTTACCGAGGGTCGATAAAGGCAAAGAAGGCGTTCCTTGGTACGGTTGGGTGTTTTTCATCTGGCCGTAAAAAGGATGGGTTTAGTCGGTGTGAATCCGACACACGGCTGACATTGCGGATGGGGCTGTTTCGACGACCCCATAAACAAAGTCACGCTATGGTCTTTCTAAGATTTTCCATAACACCTCTTCTCGGAGAGAAAAAAAAATAATACACACACACGTATACACTCTTTGAGTATTTTCTAAATTGCAGTCTTATAATTAATTGTAATCTATTTACAGACCGTAAAAATTTATTCCTTAAAATAATTGAATAATTCCCTTACATATCAGCCACACTTATTTACACACCCTGCATGCGGTTATCGGGTTTTCTCGGATTTCGAAAGCGCGGTGTTTAGAAAATGTTTTATACCCGAAAAGGTGGCATAAAAATTCGGTATTTTTATCGCCAAACCACTTCTAAGGATTCAAATTAAAATCCCTACATTCACCCACTCACACACACACATGCACGCGCGCGTATACACTCTTTGAGTGTTTTCTTGATTGCATTCTTATAATTAATTACAATCTATTTACAGATCGTAAAAATTTATCCTTCAAAATAATTAAATAAAAATAGTTTGGAAGCATATTATTCTCCAATTATATACTTGTTCAAATATGATATTCAAAATATCTAATCCCGTATGTTTGTTTGTTTGCAGGAATTGTCAACATTAAATAAATAAGATAATATCAATGGTTCAAGAATGGATATAAGTTTACAATTTAAAGCATGTGTAAAAGAGCTTACTTTACATAATGAAGCCACTTACAATTCAAAAAAGGAAACATTAAAACTTAAAAAAACAAATCAAGGTGAATTTTATATTAAGGCTCAAAAAATTATTTTTCAAATAGAACAATTATATGGTTTATTAATTCAAAACCGGCAAGCATACAACTTTAATTTATGCAATTATTTAGAGAACAAATGTCCCGTAAATAACATAAATCAAGATGAAATTGATGTAATTGCAATACGTACAATCAGTATTTGTAATCAACTTATAAGTGAATTGAGAATAGATATAAGACTCCCAGATATTTCACAACATCATCAAGAACATCGAAATGTAGTAATATTTTTAATTGAAGAATATTTAAAAGGAGTAAGTAGAATTTATTCTGAACAAAAAGCAATACGGGAAAAAAATTTCATCAAACATAAAAAATTGTCTAAGTTACATTCAGCTGTAAGTAAAAGAGTGGCTATATCTGATAAAATTAAGTTTACTGCTACTCAAAAAAAAAATAACGATTTAGATTCTTTGAAAGTTCAAGAAATGAATGGAGATATTAATGTAATATCATGTACTGCAGAGATTTTGTTATCCCCAGAAGATATTCAAATGTTTGAATCTGAAAATGAACAACTATACAATGAATTAACGACATTGTCAGAAGAAGTAAAACAAATCGAAACTAAAGTTGTTCATATCACAGAGTTGCAAGAATTCTTTACACAACGAGTTTTGGAACAGAATAAAAATTTAGAACAAGTATTTACTACGGTTGTTGGATCTACAGAGAATGTCAAAGAAGCTAATGAATATATTCGCAAGGCCATTCAAAGGAATGCAGGTTTAAGGGTGTGGATTCTTTTTTTTTTACTAGTAATGTCATTCACCCTTATATTTCTAGATTGGTATAATCCATAATACATAGGTAAATTAAGCTTAACACCTAGAAAAAGAAAAAAGAAGAAAAACTATGAATTATTATTGTTCATGAAAGTTGTATTATTTGTTGTTTTATTTCGCTGAACAACGTTATTTAATAAATAAAATGTGTAATCATTGATTCATAAAGTATAAATTATATATTTCTTTCTTAATTTTTGCGTATTTTGTTTGCTTGCTCTGTAAATTATTTTTTTTTTTTTATTTTTTGGAATCTTAGATTTGTTTAATATTGTATTAATTTGTAAACTAACTAAAAACGCTCGATTTGCCTGCGTATTGCACACTTGATTAACTTAATAGTCGTACCATGGCACCATGGAGAATGTAAACAAAACCTTGACCGCCTACCCGAGCCAGTGCAGGTCAAAGTTGTAATTCTTTACTCTTCATGGTGCCATTTGTACTTTGGAGAAAGCTCCCCCACTCTCCCTTTCCATCCAAAGTGCCTCTGACGTTTCGAGACACTTTAGAGAGAGCTCCTTCCCTTACCTCTCTCTTTCTATCTAAAGTGCCTCTGATTTTTTGAGACACTTTGGAGAGAACCCCTCCTCCTTCTCTGTCTATCCAAAGTGCCTCTGACTTTTCGAGACACTTTGAAGAGCGACGGAGCAACTTTTTTAGAGTGTTGGCGTCTCGACAGCTAGCTAACGACTGACGTGGGGGATCACCGTCAGCCCTGCTTACACGCGCGCGCCAATAATATGCTCCAACGGTCAGCAGGTGACTGGCGAGAATTGGCCAACGCCGAAACTTTTACAACATACACATACACGCACACACGCTCCAGTGTCAACACTTTTACGCATACACGCACAGTTATATGTATATTTATATATACTAAGGGGGTATCCCCCTGCTCGCTTTGCTCGCCAACCCCCACGTTCGTTGCAAGTTGGTGTGCCAGTGGTGTCTTCGAGGAGAATGCGTATCTTTTTTTATAATTAAAACAGTTTTATCGCCGCTAGTTCAGAAATTCGAAAAGTGAAGCAAAGGTTGTAAAGAAAAGCAAGTTACGATATAAAACTTTCAGTTTGTATTTTGCAAATAAATAAGTTACTATAAATTTTAATTTGTAAACGACAATATATAATGTATTACACTGGCCATAGATACAAAAAACTTTATAAAATTTTGATTATTATCTGAATATTAATCTTAGAACGAGTGAAAGAACTCAGAGTGAGTTCAGACAAAGGGAAAGGGTTGAGTGAGTGAAGGGTTCTTTTTAATTAACACACACGATTTCGCGGTACACAAAAAGCACTTGCTTTGGCGTAAAAACCCTCACGGTTTAGAGGGAAAAGCCTCAGCAAGTGTAAGCTTTATTGAAAATAAGGAAAGGGAAACTATACAAATAAAATAAAGAGAACAGTGACTCTAAAAGAGAAAAAACTCATGTGAAAGAACGCACGCAAACGCAAAGACGCGAGGTACCTTTTCCGCACGCAGAGAGAGCTCTCTTACCGCAAAGACGAACGCAAAAACTGCCGCTGAAGAGAGCGTTGAGCAGGCCTCGTCGTAGTCCGCCGCTGCTTGCGTTCTGGTCCTGGAGGTCTGGAAGCCGGGCCTGGGGAGCGAAAGGATGGTCCGCCGTCTCGGGGAGCCAGACGCTTGGCACGAGGGCAACAAGGGGTGTTGCCGCTGTTCGCTCGCCCCGAAGGAGTCACGTACAACACGTGGACACCTTCGCCAACAAACCTTAAGACTATCGCCTTGAGGCACACTCGCACAAATACACACACGCGAACGACGCGATCGCGAATTTTCCGCTAAACACTACAAACACGGCGCAGAACGAGGTGAACAGTGATAGCTCTGAGAAGAACAAGTCACTGGCTCACCGTACAAAGAAAATAAAATCGAAAAGCGTAAGGAAGCCAAACGTGCGAAGCGCTAGGCAGTCCGAACAGGAATCCGCGCGCGCGGGCCCTTCGCGCGCTCTCAACGTCGCAACGGAGAGCGCGCAGCGGCGCGAAATTCAAAAAGCCTAAATTTACACCTACACTACTTGAACGAATAAAACGAACTGAACATCATCAACGATTACATTTGGTAATCGTTTTTTAATTTTTACTCTATATTTCTAATTTTGCAGAACCTTTTCCATAATGTTATTAGGAATTTGTTCTAATTCATCAAAATTGTTAGAGTGTATTATTAATTTTCTTGTTTAATTCTATCTTGTCATGTGATTTTTTGATTTGTTGTTCTTGCGATTTTAATATTGATTAATCCATTAAAAACCAGGCAAAATCTGGCAGAGATATCGAGAAACGAACTGCGCCATCCTTTGCATAACCAAAAAAAGGTACCCGTGTTTTTTCTTTTGACGATTACAATTGTTTATGAAAAATTATTTAAACAAATTATCAAAAATTTCGGAATTTTGCAAAACTGAATGCGGATATCGATTCTACGGGCAAAAACACGACAAAAACCTATTAATTAAACGTTTTTTTGTCAGAGATCAATTTGTTAGTGTAAAATACCTATAAACAATCGCACTCTGGGAAGGGGGCATTGACCATGCCAAATACCATGCAAAACCTGGCAAAGATATCGAGAAACGAACTGCGCCATCCTCTGCATAACCAAAAATAAAAGTACCCGTGTTTTTTCTTTTCATGCGAAAAATGACATGCACGGGTGTTGAAGGATAAGGAGATCGGGTAATAACTCAATAAAACACTGCTCGTAGGGGACTCGAAGTACTATTTTTCCCTCCAACTTCTTTCTCTCCTACATTACTTTTCCCCTAGTTCTTTTTCCTGTCCCGGGGAACCTTCGCCAGGATCTTCTTGTGCTAAGCCCGCTACGGGCACTGGTGGGACCTTTTCACACTTGGGTGGCCACACACGAAGCACCTCGGCTCTTCTTCGCGCTTCTTGCGAAGATATTCCGCCCGCTGCTGCTCTTTGACGCATACTCCTCCTCGTGTCGCGCCCTGACAAGACGAGCTTGCGCTCGTCGAACCATTAGTTGTTCGCGGCGCCCGCCCTCTAGGAGCTCGCGCGCCTTGCGCAACTCGTCGAGGCATGCCTGCGCCTTCCTTTCTTTCTCGGCGATGGCTCGGTGACGGTCTGCGCGCCGTCGCCGGGCTCCAGCGACCAACTTTTGCTCCTTGCGTCGGTTCTCGATGCGAGTCGTCCATGTCGCGGCCTCCGGATCGAGCTCATCCCCAGCTTCCCCAAAGTACTGGTCGAATCGACCAAAAAGGTCGACCTTCCAGTCCTCCGTCCCGTTGACTGTGTCGCGGAGCTGCCGCAACTTATCCGTAGGTCGCTCCAGCGCTGTCGATGGCCCTCCTCTTCTTGGGCGCTGTCGACCATTGCAACTGATGGCGCGGGCGAAGGAGTCGACCCTCCCCATGCACCTTTTTCGCCCAGTAGGTCAGCGACCTGTAAACCGGGCGGCTCCTCGGCCGTCTCCTGGGGCTTGTCTTTGGCCGCGTTTCCGGCTAAGGCTACCGCGGGTACCTCGACGACCGTGACGATCGTCTCGTCGAGCTCCGAGTCGAGCTCGGTTTCCGCGCAGCGCATCTCAGTGGTCAGGCGGATCAAGTCCCTGAAAGCCCGCTGCACGGTCTCCGACTCGGTCGTCGGCCACAGCAGCTTGGTTGCCGCGGCGAAGCGCTGCATGCGGCGAAGCGCCAGTCTTGCGGCGCGGGTCTTCTTCTGCCATTTACAGTTGACGCGGCGATACTATTCGGAAAAGGAGAAAGAAAGGACATGGTTATGATGATGGACATGATCGTGATTAAGTATTGTGAAATACGCTCGGCGCGACGCGACGCCCCGCTCGCTTCGTCCGCGGTGACAACGCCGCCGGTTCGGGCTGCTTCGCTTTACTCGCTTTGGTGGAACCCTTCGGTCGTCCAGGTTTGTGCTTTCCTACCTGCGAATTTTTCGTCGGCGCGCTTGCCGTTACAACTTTTCGGGGACGCCCGCGTGGACGACGAGAGGGTCTTGGTATCGCTTCGTTCGCGTTTTCGACGCTCTTTTCCGCCGCCACATATTCGCCTGGCCGCCGCTCGCGCTCGCGATCCCCTCCCGTCGCTGCGTCCGTCGGCTCAAGGTCGGGCTTGAGATCGCTCGCCTCTGGCGGGTCGCTCAACGCCTTCGCTTCGCTGTCTCCAAGCGGTCGAGCATCCTCGCTGCCTTCTTCTTCGGCTTCTACGTCATAGAAGATCTTCATCTATTCGGCTGGGACCAGCTTTTCGACTTTCCCCTCCTTGTCGGTCAGCTCGAACGTATTCGAGCTGACTTACGCCGTAATAGTATACGGTCCTACATAGGGAAAGGCCAACTTTGTTGTGATACCTTTCACCGCGGACGACAGCACATGTCTCCTTTTAGTGACGATATCGCCGACCTAGAAAGTCGGCGCTCGCCGACGGGCGTCGAACAGTTTTGCCTGGCGATCTTGCGCCGGTAGTTTGATGAGGCGGTCCTATCACGCGCCCACAGCCTCTTGCTGTGCGGCTTCCTGGTCCTCCTTCCCTCTCAGAGACGCTGGCATTTTCGGCTGCCTGTCGAAATTCATCATCGTGGGTGTAGTTGCCGTCGATTCGTGCACTGCGGTGTTAAACGAGAATGTAATCTCATTGAGGTACTCGTCCCACGCTCTATGATTACCTTGAGCGAATGTGGCTATTTCCCTTTTCACGGTGCGATTCACCCGCTCTACTGGATTCGCCTGCAGATGGTACGGTGGCGAATACGAGTGGTGTATTCCCTGCGCCACCAGGTACTCGTTGATCACTTTATTCTTGAATTCGGTGCCATTATCTGAGTGGAATACATCAGGCGCACCGAACCTCAAAATTACTCTTTCATTGAGAGCAGCAAGTATCGCTTTGCCGTTGGCTTTGCGAAGTGGCACACACTCGATCCTTCGAGTAAATAAGTCTTGAAAAACGAGGTGTACTCATGGCCTTTTTCTGACTTTGGCAAGGGTCCCATCACGTCTCCGGCTACCCATTGCCAAAGCCTTTGCACCACACGTTTTCCCATAAACCCTGGTGGCGCGCGCTGTTCTACCTTACCCAGCTGGCAGAGCTGGCAGCGTTGTACGTACTTCGCTACATTTCGGTACACTCTCGGCCAGAAGTATTTCTCGATTACTCTTCTGTGCGTTTTTTCGCGGCTGAAGTGACCTGCCGTCGGCTGATCGTGGCATTCCTGCAATACTTGCCATCATTTCTCAGTTGGTACGACGAGCTTCCATGCGTCGTCGTCTCCCATTGCTCCCGCAATCTCCGGGTCTGACCTGTACTTGTACATCCGCCCCCAGTTTCGACTTGTTTCCATACAGTTTTGACGTCGTTGGATCCAACACGGCCTTAGAAGCCAGCATAAAATTTACGCCAACTATGCAATCCGTCGGAAGATCCGGTACTATTGCGACACGGACTTCTTTCTTAAGACTGCCGACTTCAAAGGGTAGCCAGACGTAACCTACGATCTTCGTGTAGCTGCCGTCAACGATCTTAGCGCCGCGGCCTTGTTTGTTATTTTTATTAATAATATAAGTGCAGTGGACGTCAGAAAGTTCACACAATGTAAAAAAATACAAATTATCACTATTAACAATTCTTGTGCAGTGGAAAATTGTAGGAGCAGAGAAAACAAGAATTGAAATCTTAGTTTTCATCGTTTCTCTGTGTAAACAAGCAGAAGTAGTATTTGGCAATCCCGCAAAAAAAATCTGCGATTAATGCACAGAAAATTGCTTTAAACATTACCAACGGAGAATAATTAATAAATGCCCTCGTAGAAAATTAAGGCTAATATTCAACTCTACACTCAACACTCACACTGACATGTATATTTTTTATGTTGGTTTGGATATTAAAAACATCAGGTGAAATCTGTGTGTTCAAGATTATCAATGATGAAGCGTAAATGTGATGATCGTGATAGATATTACCAACTCAGTGTTCGAGCCAGTCGCAGGAAGTATCTATTAGTATAATACCTTTTATGCATTGTATTCATGCAAAATGTTTAATTTGTAGTGTAAATGCTTTTACGCTCTCACTTCTCCTTTTACCTCCGGGCAATCTCTCTTGAAGTGCCCGGTCTTTTTGAACCTGTAGCAGATTGTCTCGCCTTTAGGTTTTCCTGTTTGTCTGCTCCTGTGCTGGTTTTCGCGCTTATGGTCTTTTTCTTTCTTCTTGCGTGTGTCATCTGCTCGAATCTTCTTTTCAAACTTCTCGAGTCTTTCATCTGGCATTTTCGCGAATAATTCTGCCATTTGCGCATTGCTGTCGTTTGCGTTTGGCATCTCGACGGCTGCCATCTTTGCAGCTGCGGTGGTAGGTTGTTTCCGCTTTGTCGGCGAGACATACGCCAGTGACGCCAGTAGAGTTTGTTCTGGCGGTGGCGGCGCGCGGTATTCTTGTCCGCTCGCCAGTACGGTTTCTGCCTCTTCGGCTATTTCCCGAAAACTATTCCAGTCGTACCAGTCCATTCTGGGGGTCAACCTTTGTATTTCTGGCTTTAAATTATTGTGCAGTAAATCTAACTGCTTCTCTAGGCTCGGTTGGGGCTTCATCTCCTTCATCATGCCTCCGAGGTTCGTGCGCACCTTGATACCTCTTCTCTGCGTCTGAAGCCAGGCGCTGCTGGAAGCGCCTGTTCGGGTCGTACCATCTTGTTGCCTCCGCGTGGAACTCTTCCCAATTTCTCCAGTCTTCTTTATTGTTTTCGTACCACTCTGCAGCTACCCCCGTCAATACGAACTGTAACGCTACCATTCTTTCCGCTTCCGTCATCTGTGCTAGGGCCATGTTTGACTCGAGCCTATTTAAAAACCTGTCGATTCTGTCGATCATAGTCCCGGCAAATTTTAATTCTCATTTCCGGACTATCGTAGCGATGTCTCGAGCATGCGACCATGCTGACTGGTTTCCTGGTGTGGCGGTGCCGTTGTTCATTGACTATCGCCACTCTCCAGTTTCGACTTAAAGACCGGCTTCTCGCGCCGGTTGGCCGTGCGCTCGACGGGTGAGCATCCGCGCCCGTCGCAGCTATCTCGCCTGCGTTTCTGTCTTCACATCTTCGGGTAGTTGGTGTTTCGGCAACCGTTACGTTGCCGAATTTGACTCTTGCTGGTGTCTGCCCCGTCCCACTATCTATGCGAGTGCTGGAGGCTCGCGCCTCCATGCGCTCGTCTCTGATTTAGCCTACTTGGTTTTGTAGTTCTCTTATCGTCTGGTGGATCTTCTCGAGGTAGTCGGCCAATCCCGGTGGCAGCTTGTATACTGTGCCGTCCGGTGCAATAAGGATGTCGCTTGTCAGTTCTGGCTCGCTAGCAGCCGCCTGTTCTTCTTGGAGCGTGCCTCTATTTTCTGTCAGTTGTGCTGTTGCATTTAACGACCTGTGTAGCCGTAATGCCACTACCTCATCCCCCAGTATGCCTGCAAGCGGGTGCGTGCCGACATACTCGTTTCCAGCTTGCCCCCCCCCCCCCCCCCCAAATGACTCGATGAAGGTCTGGTGCGCCTCCATGCGTTCTTCTTTTACTTTGCCTAGGTTCGGTTCTAAGGAGGCTTCTCTAAATCGGCTGGCTCATACTCCCGCATCAGGCATTTTTGTAGGCGCACCCTGTCCTCGTAGCTTCCGTCTTGTTTTAGACGTAGGCTCAACAAAGCATTCTTCATCTCGTTGTCGGTGAGATTCAGTACCCATCCTCCCACTTGTTCTTCTTTCTCGTCGCACAATGTCTGGTTTCTTCTTTGACGCACGCAGATTTCCAATTTGCGCCCTGCAGGATCGAGCGCGTGAATTCGCTTCTCGCAAGCCCTATCTAATTTTCCGCTTTCGTTGGTGTCTCCGGTCGAAAAATGCAAAAATAATAAAAAACAAAACAAAAAGGAACCAAAAAAGAACACAGCCGAAAATAAAATAATAATCGTGCAATAAAAAAAAAAAGAAAATAATGTTTTAAATTTATTTTATCAACTCAGAAAAAAACACACGACCGATTCGTATCGATCGTCCGACCAGGGACACTGCCACTCCTGTCTCAATTTTACAGTGTTTTTACAGTGTTAGCTAAAATTAGGAAACGCGAAAATCAGTCTTAACTCACGCTCGCTTGATCCTGCGTCATCGTGAGTGCGAGTGTCTCGTTCGCTCGGCAGGCAGATTCAAAATTTTCCTCTAAGATCGCTGCTCCGAGCAGCGAGTTTGACCTCTAACCCTTGGATAAATACATGCGTTCCTCTATACTGCCTCTCTGCCGGCGGTTCGAGCCTGACTCGCGTGTACGACCTCTCAGCTATGTCGTTCTACCGCGCTGGCTCCCAATAGCCGCGCAACGAGAACAAATTCTTTGTTTTCGTCCGAAAATCGGAATAGCCTGACACTGGGCTTAACGCTATCACCACTTCGCCGAGAGAGTCTAACTCGCGAGTCTACCACACTCGCATTCGCTGTACACTCCTGCTGAGCCAACGCTTGCTCCGGCTGCGCCTGATGTAAACAAACGCTCAAACGAATTCAAATTTCCGCGACGCAATTTTTCCGTCCGCGAGGCGAGCCGAGATTTTCTTCTCGTGAACTCGACTTTATTTAATCCCGCACCGGCCTACTCCTATTCTCTCGCTCGTTGCCTGCAACGTTGAGGCGCCAGTTTGTAACGGGGCAACTGGGCTCGTGCACGGCGGCCGCGAAGTCGCCGCCGTGTCACCGAGCGGTTTATAACTATGATAATCGATACGCCATGGCTTTCCCTCGATGATGCTGGAGTCGTCGACGGACGTTAGCCGTCGGTGCAATGACGACTGCATACGATAGCGTTCGGTGACACGAACCTCGGCTTCGGCGTCTTTAGTTTGCGTCGGTAATAATTCGGTAGGAGTCAATAGACTTACGGGGCTTATCGCACTGCTCGTAGAATCACGAGCTCCGGT
The DNA here is from genome assembly GCF_009193385.2 of Nasonia vitripennis. Lineage (NCBI taxonomy): Eukaryota > Metazoa > Arthropoda > Insecta > Hymenoptera > Pteromalidae > Nasonia > Nasonia vitripennis. Next base: position 129,863 of record NW_022280016.1, read on the forward strand.
GTGCGAAGTCGACGGCGGTCGTTCGACGGCTGGTGGCCAGAAGGGGTTCCTTCTAGCCAGGCTGCACGGCTCCCTGGTGAGCTGGATGCTGGTGCTGCGAGATCTCGCGTCCGCGTGATCGCTAAGGATGATCTTGGCCTCGTAGTGTCTCGTGCTCTCGCCTCGACGATGCTTCTGCCCGGGTGTATTGTCTCGGTTTCGCGCACGTGTCTGGACGATTCGCTATCCCGATTCTATCTGACTTCGCGCGCGCCTCTTCGCATGACTTGGCAACACCGCGCCCGGCTATTGAGCCATTATCGCGAGACGAAACGAGCGCGTGCGATACGAATTCGCGGCCGCTCGTTACACCATACAATTACCGATAGGCAGATTAAGAGGAATGAGAGGGGCTTAAAGCCCCTTAATCTGGTGGTTAGTAATTAGCTTGGTGAAAATTACGAATAACAACCAGACAATTATTAAATAGCAAAACATTTAGCTGTATTATGTATATATGTTAGGATGTCCCTTATTTACCAAACTGAAAATTTGGATCCTGACGCCACTTGAAAACCTAGTTTATATCCAAAACTTGGAAAAAACTTTTTTTGGATAATATAAATGATTTTAACCCGTCCCGCCATGTATCGTAAGTTTAAGCAATCGCTAAAAACGGTTTTAAGCTGTAACTCGAAATCTAAGCATTTTACGAAAAAAAATTTTAATATAAAAGTAGTAGATCTTCAGAAAATACAACTTTTTTCTATTGACACCTAAACATGAAAATGCTTTTAACTTGAGTGAGCAGCCAAAAAGCGTTTTTTTAGCTGATTTCTTAAGGGGATGTCGCCCCAAAAGTTTCGCGAATCCGCCACGGGGTATTTTGTATTTCCAAACTTCTAGAAAAACAGAAAGTCCGATCGAATTTTTCTTTCGGTAGAACGATTCACTAAACACTACGGTGCTACTGACTCCGTTTTTCATTTGCAAGCTTTATTTCAAAAGTTTTCTGTGAAATTAGATTTTAAGGTTGGCATTGCAATCGCATGAGTACGACGAAGTATGCGTAAACATCTGTTCGTATTTCCAAGATTTTAGAAAAACAAAAAGTCCGATCGAAATTTTCTTCCGGTAGAACGATTCATTAAACCTAACACTACGGCGCTACGGACTCGGTTTTCCATTTGCAAACTTTATTCAAAAAGTTTTATGTAATAGAAAAACAGTATTTTTGTGACGACTTTCCCTTAAGCAAAACATCAATTATTTACTGTAAAAATTAATTGTTATGCATTTTACATGAAAACGCTGCATGTAAAAGTTGTAAATATTGTGAAAACACAACTTCTTACCGTGGCGAATATAGTTTTTAAATGCTTTTATGCAAGACATAGTCCTAAAAAAGATGTTTGATACAAATAATTTAATAACAGCAAATTTCAGCACGAAATACAGAATTGTCATAAATGAACGTATAAAAGAATGGAACAAAGTGCGAGCGTCAGACAGTCGAGCGAACGCTAATCGCTTCTATCCGTCGTTGGAAAATCAAGAAATTTGCTAAATCGATAAAAAATTTGACACCACTACCACCCAGGCACTTTAGATTTTTCCCAACCCATCAACACAATTTTTATAACATTCTTAGTGTTTGAATAGCTGTGACGTTTAAAGTTAGCTAAAGCTTTTGGTCCGCTTTGCCCCGTATGCCGCTTTGCTCCGGTCTCCTCTAACTGTTTGTCCAATCTCACTAAAAAAATTCTGAACTACTAATGAACTTTTATTTTCCCGACTTGTTCTCTACCGTTCCCTATGTCCTCGTCGCGAATACCGCCGCCTCCGCGGGCGTTACAACAAGCGGTTGCAACGCAAAACTGAGAAGCTTGCTCCGCACAGGAGAGTGCGGAAAGGTAGCACACGTGCGAACACGACGTTCGTGAAGTAGCTCTACACTGAGCGACTTTTGGAGCACCCCATACTCCTGCATAGGGAACTCTGAACTGGTGTAGCACGGGCTACTCTTGCCGTCGGAGCATGGCATACTCCGATCGGAGTATGCCATGCTCCGAATCAGTGTCCCAGAAGCGCCACGAGTCGGTGTAACCCACGAACCTTACCTCAAGAGCATGTGTGATACTGTTGAAGCGTTCGATAAGCATGTCGATTCTCGGGCGGCTGATGCACGTGGAGAAATTTGTTGGAGTTTACTTTAAATGTTTTATAGTCATTAGTGTATATGAACCAGATATTCAATTTGGAAAAATAATTAAAATTGAAAAACTTTCATTGACTGATCAAAGTAGAGATCAAATTGAATCACTGGTACAATTCACTGTTCTTATTTACGAAGAGGTTTACTTCGATGACCACTTTATGGTCTACGTCATTGCTAGTACCGAAAAAATTGTAACGCTTAAATATAGTAACATACCGAGTATGCCAACTGTCGCTGCCTTAAAAAAAGGAAAATATTATTGGATTATACCACGTTATGTATTATAATTATAATATTTTGTATATTCAACTTTTATAAGCAAAATAAATATTTTTATACAGTATTTATTTATATCGTAATTTTATCGAGTTTTGACTAATTATGTTAATAATTCCCGTAAATCTCTAGTAGACGACGTTCATATACCGTCCACCCTGGGCACCAGGTACCTCGGAGACCGTTGCCGTCGCGATATTTGTGTTCAGCGACCCCAAAAACCCCCGAGTAACGAGTTTCGACTCACTGTGTTACGATTTCCCGTAAAACTCTCGTAGACGACGTTCATATTCTCTACCCTGGGCGTCAGGTACCTCAAAGGCCGTTGCCGTGGCTATATTTGTGTTCAGCGACCTCCAAAACCCCCGAGTAACGAGTTTCGACTCACTGTGTTATAATTTTCCGTAAAACTATAGGAGACGACGTTCATATATCGTCCACCCTGGGCACCAGGTACCTCGGAGACCGTTTCCGTCGCGATATTCGTGTTCAGCTACCCCAAAAACCCCCGAGAAGCAAAACTGGACTCATTTCCATCAATATTTACCGAGTTGTCAATTTTTTATTTAGTGTCTCTTACAAATGCATTATTAAAATGCATATTGTTCTGCATACTGTTGCAATAATGCATTTTCAAAAAAGTAATTAATCACACTAGGGCACAAAATTTGTAGACGCTCTCACGAATCGAATGCAAAAGACCGCATTGAGATCCGTCTTACTACTCAAAAAATCAATAGTCCATTGCTTTATTTCTTCGACTACTTTGTTACAACATTCGAACATTGTTTAAAAAAGTAAGTAAAAAAATAAACTATATAATTATAGTAATACAATAAAACATGTAATGCTAATGATCACTATCATCCTAAAAAGTACGCGCTGTAGTGATGTACGCGCGCTTCCGCATTATCTTCCAAGTTTGCTCCGACAATCGGAGTACCCCATACTCCGATCACTCAGAGCATGCAGTGCTCGCGTTATACGAGTAGGGGAAGTTCCGTTTCGGGACACCGCATGCGCTGGACCCATGGCGCTTCGGGCGCTCCTACACAAGTGTATGAGACGCGCGGAAAGTCGCTCAGTGTAGCGACGAGCTGCGTTGCAACGCGGCTAAATCACGGACGTTGAGAGAGTTCTCCGTCGCACCGAGAGATTGTGATCCAGTTGAATATCACCGAGTTTTCCCCCGAAAGCGAACCCCGTTACAATGGCGCCCATCAACGGGTGGATTCGATGAGAAACGCGCGGTAAAACAGTAAGATTTCTTTAGCGTCGCTATAGCGTGTACATAGTACACAACCGCGGTAGATCGCATAGATACGAGAAGGCCGCGGCGAGCGACGTAAACAAGCGTGACTCTGTGTTTACGTCGCAGTCGAGCTGTGCGAGCTCGACGGCGTATTCTATACTCGAACCGAAAATATATTATACGCGCGCGGAGGATAGGCTCTAGCTGACACTATCACACAAAATTAAAGTTAACGAATCGGAGTGGCGGCAGTTGGAGCTGACACCAGTTTGTCAAGTGCTCTCCGATTCCGATTTTTTTTTTGTTTTTTGACGGATGAATTTGTTCGATGCGCTTTAGTTGGGATAAGTTGCGTTGATTTTTCGGTAAAATTCCAATATACGTAGCGAACTGCGAATTAGTTCGAAATTGTTTTTTTTTTGTCGTGCGAATTTTTTTTTAATGGCAGTATCGTACCAGTGAGCGACTAAGTACGCATAAAAACCGTGCGAAGAAACTGAGCGTACAACAGTGAACGCGAGATCAATCTAGACATTCAGGAATCGAACGCGAGACCAGGAATCGAACGTGAGTCCAGGATTCGAACTTGCGTCCAAAGACTCAAAAATCAAGATTTTGATAGAAGAGCGCACAGCTGCGAAGTCGAGCGTGTGTGTGTGAGTAAGACGCGACAACCGCGATACAACACGCGCAAGAATCGTACTCGTGTACGGATTCGACCACGACTAACGGGGAATTTTGCGACTTTTGCGTCGAATAAATTATTATTTTTTCGGGTTTGCGCGAAAGTAAATTAAATGAGTGTGTATATGCCTGTAGCACTAAAGTGCAGAGTGTTTGAGCACTAAAGTGCAGAGGTTGCGCGCGTCAAGAGTAAGACGAGCTTCTCTGACGTTTTTCTCACGTTAATTCGGTTTGTGATTTGTTTGTCGGAATTAATGGAAATTTGCGTTACTTTCGCGTGAGAAAATCTTGTTTTTTTAACTGAATTTCGGGATTCAGTTACGCTACATCGGCACGTCAACGAGTGTATTTGTGCGAGTAGACAGGCTGTAATTTCGTAGCTTACGTCGTAGCAACGAAAATACAACCTAGGAGCTATCTCTAGTGTGTGTATAAGTGTGACGGTTTGCGAGCTGCCACGACGTTGTTAGCGATATCGCGTTCAAGATACACAACGATACAAAGCACGCACAAGCATCCTCCACCATCAAAATCGAAGATGATACTAGATCTAGAAAAAGTCAGCGAGCCATGGTGCTTATGCCTGAACAGCGATGAGCTCAGAATAGCGCTGGAGTCGCTAGAGTTGCGTCAGAACGGCGGGCGTATAAGTCAAGCTGCAAGACTACAGAGATGGTTATTAGGCGAGTACGCACCAGCAGACTTTGTGCCATCCTCTAGTATGTCAGCAGAGGAAGCGCGCACCAAGCAAGAAGGGTTGCGCGTGGCGTTCATCGAGCGTACGTCCGAAGAGGCCTTAGGACGCTCAAAGTGCTCAGTGTTAGGAGCCAATGATGACGCCGGCGAGGCACATCCAATAGTGCAGTTGCACCGTGCGATGCAGGCGAACTGCTCAGTGGAAACGCGTACCGATCTCAGCACACCGCAGTCTAGGGTAGAGACTGAAGTCGACAAATTGGTGCTGAGACTTTCAAGAGAGGATGTAAATCGCGTCCTGGAAATGCTGATGTTGAAGACCTCAGACGACCATAAGAGCAAGATACGGCGTCTAAAGGCACGGCTAGTAGGCGACAATATCGAGGAAGATTTCGTCACCGCTGAAGAGCTTGGCAGAGACGTCATTCAAGACGAGAAAGACGTAAGGCTGCTCACGTTTGTAGAAATCGCGTTGCCGAGTGTCTACAAAACAGTCGCGGCACGAATCGCGTAGGATAGCGGATTCGACGGTGCCGACGAAGAGTGCGCACAAACTGTTGAAGAAAGCGGCCGAGAACTGCGAGCCAGTTACGTCGAGGATAGACAGCGTTTGGGGCAGGAAGGACTCATCATCCGATGGTCGATAAGAAGAAAAGACCAAGTGAAAACGCTGTCATAACCTCAACGACGAGCGAGACGTCACCAACGCTGGACAGCGAAATATCTCTCAATGAAGAGCTCAGTTCGGACACAGAGTCACAGAGGACTTCGGAGCTTTGTTCGTCATGCAACGAGTTGCGTGAGGGAGACTCTAAGACCCTCACGTACACGCGACTTCTAGAGGAAATGAGGAGAATGCGTCACCAGTTGCGAGAGTTAGAAGAGAAGGTGAAACGTCTCGAGAAGCCAGAGGCGAGTCAGACGAGAAGACCACTCGCCGACGCACAGTGTTCCCAAACGCCGAAAAAGTGATCAAAAGTCTTGGTTCACTCGAAATTACGGTCAAAATGACTCTATAAGAGCTCATTTTGTTCATTGTGTAATAGGGTACCAAAAAAAGTGTATTGTAGCCAATGTATAATATTGACGAATATAGCACAATTTCCCTTATATCGGATATATATATATCACTGTTTCCAAACCTAATATCTTCACAAAAAATGTAGATATCGATCTGTTTTTTTTCTTAATTCAACCGTAGGTCATACCAATTGAGGAAAAATTATTGGAAATGCAAGCATCCCCTATTGAGGGGGTGAAATTAGGGGGTTGGAGGATGAAAACATGGAAAATCGCCGAAAAAATGCTTCAAGGGTTTTCGTGGATGTTGAAGACGATTATGGCAATGACTTTATGAACAGCCCCAACTTTGTTTATGGTTTTCCGTTACCATCCCTTACTATAAGCGTGAGAGTGAGGATCAAGAGAGTGAAAATATGAAAAATGGATTATATATTTTTTGATCATGTACTGTTATATATATTATATATTATATTATATACATTATACAAAATTATTTACAGAAAAAAAAAATATATATATATATGTACATATTTACACCGAAATTAAAAGTTTAGTTTTATTCAGTGTCTGAATAGTCTGTGTTGTCGTCATCTGCTGACTCTGTATAATCTAATAACAGATTTTTCATCTCCTGAGTCATTGAGCTTTTTTTTGTTTTCTTCGATGTCTAATATCGAAAGATAAGGATCGGAATGTACAAATAAGCGACAAAACATATCTGTGTTTGTTGTAACCCTGAAATAATAGTAATGGATATAAAATTATCTGATTTGAACAAAGTTGCAAAATTTTTTTTTATTTGAAATCTTTATGTAGGTAATTTAATAAAATAAGCTCTTTTTTTACATAAAAATTATCTTAAAAAATTCTTTTTTTTTCGAGCAATAAAACTAATATATTACTTAAGTTACACAAACAAGTTATCGGAAATATATAAAAAAATGAATCTCTTAACGCACCGAGAAACTTTTCTTGAGAATCTATCTCTGAATCTTTTAATCATTTTATGATTACTTTCTTGAGCTTCTTCAATAAGCATCCCAATAGGTAAAATTAATTCTTTCATAATGACGTGGCCATGTATTAAAATGACATGCATTGATGTAGGCATTTTATACCAGTTGTAGAGCTCTACGTATTTGAATGCCGTCTCTTTGCAATAAGCACCAAATGCTGCATTATTTACTAAGCAATTTGATGAAATAACTGCCAAAATAACTTTAAATCTGTATAACAAGTGTTCATTGAATCCTACAAATCATTATTTATTTTATTATAATTAATCAGGGATTACAATTAAATTTTGGTAGAAATAAAATTATAAAAATTGTACCAGTTATTCGAGCCATAACGTCAATATTATTAAAAAATTTTCTAGCAGTATTGCCATTATTGGTATTACCAGATCCCTGAGTTGGCGCATCTACCAATATACTTAATTCACTTTTAAGTTGATCTTGAATCTCTTTTTTCTTTTGATTTGTTACTGCTTCAAAAACTTTTGGAACCTTATGGAAATATAATAAAGAAGAGCACAGAGAAAAAAAATGAAATACTACATCTAAACATTTAACGATTGGTGTATCTATCTATCTAACTTTCTATCTTTATTACTCACTCTCTATACTGGAACGTCCAATGCCAGACGATAAGAAATATGAAGGACTAGTTCCATGAACCGAATGTTTGCATGTAAGATTGAAAATCCATATTTAAGAGAGTCTGATTTTATATTTCTTTCAATCATATTATCAATATCGTTGAATTTTCCTATAGTGGCATCACATACAAAACATCTTTGACTCGATGAATTGTTAAGAGCATTGCAAACCTAAGAGTTAAATAATTTTATGAAGGAACAACAAAATGAATTATCTATAAAGAGGTCTTTGATTTTTCCTTTATAAAAAAAGCCTGCAGAAAATCGTAGACAATCTTTACAGGAATAACTGCGATACCCCGCACACGATCCGCGGCCTTAATTAAAATCAAATCAATATAATATAATTCATAAATTCTAAAGTCACTCGACTATTTTTCAGAAACACAAGAATGCTTCGCTGCCCTGCTCTGGCACGTAAACAACACCGCAGAGTCGCCAGCAGCGGCGGGAGGAGCATAACAAAGATTACACCGACACACAAAATAAAAAAAGATGTCTGTACAAAAAATCAGACCCATGTATCCTTATGTTTTTCGAGTCGCTGAATTCGAATCCGGTGTCACTTTGGCCCCATCACGTCAGGGTCAAGGTCAGTTGGAGGTCAAATTAAGAAGTAACGGTTCAAAAAAATTGAAATGCCATATATTTATGTTTTTTTAGTCGCTAAATCCGAATCCGGGGTCAGTTTGACCCGATCACGTCAGGATCAAGGTCAGTTCGAGGTCAAATTGAGAATAAACGGTTAAAAACTGAAAATACCATATATTTATGTTTTTTTGGTCGCTGAATCCGAATCCGGGGTCAGTCTGGCCCCATCACGTTAGGGTCAAGGCCAGTTCAAGGTCAAACAGAGAAGAAACAGTTTAAACCGATAAAAATGTTATATAAAACTTTCCAAAAATGGAAAAAGATACCAAAAATTGTAAAAAGTCTTATTCAAGAGATTTGATCACTTAATATCTTCCTTGTGTACAGAGCAAAGTTGCTTTCGTTTATATTTTTTTCTTATTTTTTTCCACTAGTTTAGTAACTGTCGATGTCATTCTTTACTCCTTTTTTCTCTTGTAACGAACTCTTTTTTCTTCAAATGACCTATGCAATGGGTTTCTTTTTCTCTTTTTGTTATTTGTTTTAATGTCTCTCTTCAGCGTCCAGCAAAAATCTGCCATCATGTTGACATTCCATCTTCCTTGGTATCGATTCTCCATTACACTTATATCTTGATGAAATCGTTCTCCCTGTTCTTCACTGACGTCTCCTAGATTAAGAGGAAAGTAATCAAGATGGGAATGTAAGAAATGCGTTTTATAACTCATCAAGCAACCCAAATTTTTGAAATTCTCCAATATTTGTGCAACTAGTTCCTGATAGTTATCACTCTTTTTATTTCCTAAAAAGTTCTCACGAACAGTTTTGAAACTTTGCCATGGAGCTTTTTCTATGTCGTTCATTTTTGTAATAAATGTTTCCTCTTCAAATAGAGTACGAATTTGAGGACCATCAAAAATACCTTCTTTTAATTTAGCATCACTTATTGCGGGAAACTTTTCTCCTAAATACTGGAAACAATCGCCATCTTTATCCAGAGCTTTGACGAACTGCTTCATGAGGCCAAGTTTGAACTTCATATCAATATATATAAATACATTTTAAATATGTATATTCATAAATACATTTTGTAGTATTGTAAGTTATAATTACAGATAATCTGACACGGTTAAAATAATGTAAAATTATATTTTGAAACTTTTTAAGGGGACAATTTATATCTTTAATTTTCAAAAATATTTTATTTTACCTTATTTTAATATAGATAATTGCTTGAAATTTTATACCATTTGACCCGACTAATATTTAGTAAATTATTATTTTTGTACAATCAAAAGAAAGTTGAGACCTGGTCTTGTACCTGTGATTTTTAGTTTACTAGACGTGGTGCAGTGCGCTGCGCGCACTGTAGTAGACTATAATTTCATTAACTTATTAAATGGAATATAAATACTTGATTGATATTTTTAATATTTGTTTTCTATTACGGAAATATATCAAACTTTACAATATATGATTCATTTCGCGCTCATATAAATTTCAAAATTGCTGCGGTTTCATCGCCAACTTCCTTTTAAAATTTTAAGGTTATGTCTCGAGAGTAGAACATCTCTAGAATATTATAAATACACAAATAATAATTTGATATGTATTATAGTATTATATTACATTTTTAATATTAGAATCAATTTTAGAAATCAAAAACAAATCAAAAAATTCTAACGATACTTTTGACGCATGCGCACTACATGAGCCAATCATATTGACGCATTCTTGGCTTCACTTCATCCGGTCATGACTTTTTTATATAGGGATTATAGATTGAAGATAATATGACTTGGGATTTATGAACAAGATCTCTATGTATAGGTAAGAAAGAAAAATACTTCAACTATAAAAATAACTAAGTCATATTATCTTAAATTAGTAAATTTTAGACTTGAAGCTAGAGAAATAGAAATCATAGAATCAAATACATAAACAAATTTAATAATTGAACAGCAAAAAATAATAGATTTTTATCATAAAAATATTAAAAAATATGAAAATTCTGATTTAAATATGGAATTAGACGATGATAAAATAAAAACTGGTAATGCAAAACTTTACAATTACGTAACAGTAGATTTAGAAGGACTTAATTTAAATTATATTCATAAGTATAAAAATTACGAAAATTGTAAAGTGGATGAGGAAAAACTTAAACGAAAACAGCGAGATATGAGAAGGATACAGTAAATGAGTAGTGAAGAATTAATAGAGAAACGTAAAGAAGAAGCTTTGCGAAAAAAAATTAGCTTATGAAAATACTTTAAGAAGCGAGTGTTATAAAGGCGTAATGGACTCTTTACATAAAAAACAAGAATCTGAAAATTTGAAAATTGGTCGAATGTTTTTACCATCAAGTTTTATTGGAAGTCTGAAACGCTCCGACTTAGCTCGGTTTGAAATTTATTATTTTTGTGGTCCGGGATGTCGTGGTATTTGAATTTCTTCTTATTATTTGACTTATGCGTTGTTAGTATTTCGTACTTGGCTAACGTATTGTAGCCAAGACTAATATAGCCAGAAGTAAATTTTGTATTTGAATTTTATTTTAAGTTTTTCACTTAAACAGATATATTACTGTTTAGGTTACTCTCCTTATCTAGAATTTTCTTCAGAGACGTAATGCCCTTGAAATATTCTAGAGACAAAAATTTTATAGTATAAACGATTGTTAGTATTTCATCGTTGACTAACGTATTGTAGTCAAGGCTAATATACCTGAAAAGAGAATTATGTTTTCATTCGTTTAAAAAAGATTTTCACTCAAACAGCTGTATTACTATTTAAGCTACTTCTCTTAATCGGAGCTCTCTCCTGAGACGTAATGTCTCTAGAGTGTTCCGTTTGACAAAAGTTTTGTATAGTTGACCTTCAGAGGACGTATTGCCTCTGAAGTCGTACTACACAGATATTAAAATAAAAAAAAAATTAAATTCTATATTTATATGAGAGGCATATAATTTTATTGTTCTCTACGTTTTAATGTTACATTTGAAAATTTAATTTGATTTAAAACCGCAAGTATAAGGAACTGGCCGTATTGCCAGCGCCTCAACTCGCGCACAAAAATATTGCTCTGGCCGAATTCTACTAGAAGAGGGAGCCGTATTGCTCCGTCCCGTTCGAGCTCGGTCGAGCGAATGAAGCTGAGGAGCTGGATGAGGCGCCTTTTATCCTCTGAGGAGCTACTGCGCCGAGCCACTGCCGTGCGCTTCCCCTTCCAGTGGGCCGCCGCTGCTGCTCGCTGATTGGTTTGGCGCTGATCACTTTATTGATATACTCCCTTTTCGGGATTTTTTCGCGTTCGCATTTCTCGCGCGTCGCTCGCGGAGTACATAAGTCCGGACCGTTACAAGTCCCAGATGTTTAAAACAAAATTATATTGATTCCATGACACTTGTTAATCGTTATAGAAAACCTGATTAATTTTTAACATTGACATGTAATCCAAAATGGAAAGAAATTGTAGAAAATTTAGAAGAATACGAAAGTCCAATTGATAGGCCAGATATAGTTGCTAAGGTTTTTCAACAAAAAGTAAAAGAGTTTAAAGAATTAGTTATCAAAGATGGAATCTTTGGAAAAAGTATTGCTCATACTTATGTTATTCAATTTAAAAAACGAGGTCTTCCTCATATGCATATGTTATTATTTTTAGACAAAAATTATAAACTTGACACTCCTGAAAAAGTAGATGACTTAATAAATGCTGAAATTCCTAATGAAAATTTTTATCCAAATCTATATAGCATTGTAAAACAATTTATGATCCATGGTCCTTGTGGAGTACAAAATATTAATTCACCTTGTATGAATCAAAAAATTATATAGAATTGCTGATACTCGATTTGTCGTACCCTACAATCCTTTCTTGTTATTAAAATTCAACTGTCACATTAATGTAGAAGTGTGTTCAACAGTACAGAGTATTAAATATTTGTTTAAATATTGTTACAAAAGTCATGATTGTGCATTCATTGAAATTCATAATGCAGATTTTAATTTTAGAAAAAATTATAATAATGAAAATGAAAACAAACAATGAAAATAATGAATACAAATATGACGAAATTAACCAGTATCTTAATACAAGATATTTATGTCCACCGGAAGCTATACACAGATTATTAGAATATTCTTTACATGATATATTGTATGCTATAAACGTTTGGTTATTCACAATAAAGGTGAACAATAAATAACAATCTTCAAAATATGTTTATTTTGAAGAAGGAAAAGAAGAGAAAATAAAATAATCGAAACTACGTTAACTCCATTTTTTTAATTAAATCAAGTATTTTAATTAAATTCTGAAGCACGAAATTATTTATATTCAGATATACCAATATACTACACATTCGATGAAAAGCTGAAAGTATGGAACAGAAGAAAAAACATTAATAAACCGATTTTAAGCAGAATGTATTTAGTAAATCAAAAAGATCGAAAACGATATTTTATTAGATTAATATTGTTGCATGTTAAAGAACCAACGTCATTTGAAGATTTACGTACTGTTGACGCAGTATTGTATTCTACATTTTTTGAAGCTGCTGTAGCAAAACAACTTGTTACAATAATTTCCTATGGCATTGTGTGAGTTATTTGCATTCATTTGCATTTTTCATAATCTTAGTGTGCGATTTTTATATGAAAAATACAAAGATAATTTTTACCATCCTAAATATGAACAGAATATAGGTGAAAATATGGCACTGAATGCAATTGAAAAAGTTCTACAAGTCAATGGATTTACCTTAAGTGACTTTGATTTGCCTAAAATAACTACGCATATAGATGATTGGAATGATGTAACATCAATTCATCAAAAAAGTATAATGCTGAACGAATTACAAAAAAGGTGGAATCGTTAAATATTATCCAATAAAATATATTTGATACGATTTTACAAAGTTATGAATGTAAACAACATAGATGCATTTTTATTGATGGACCAGGTGGAAGTGGAAAAAGTTATTTACTTAATGTTCTAATAGACTATTTGAAAATGCATGATATAACATTTTTATGTGTTGCTTGGACAGGCATTGCAGAGAATTTGTTAACTAATGGAAAAACTGTACATACGACATTTAAATTACCACTTAATATAACTGACTGTACTACATGTAATGTAAAACCTAACACAAAAGATGGCAGACAATTAAAAGATGTACAAATTATAATATGGGATGAAATATTAATAACATCCAAATTTGCTTTTGAAGCAGTTAATCGTCTATTACAAGATTTATGTGATGTGAAAGAAATTTTTGGAGGTAAAACCGTAGTTGTAACAGGCGATTTTAGGCAAACGTTATCTATCGTTCGTCATGGTAGTAGTATAGAAGTTATTGAGAATTCTGTCAAACATAGTTGTTTATGGCCATATCTTGTTCGAATGACATTAAATGAAAATCTTCGCATGTGTAATAATGATAATAATTTTAAAAAATGGCTATTAAGTGTAGGCGATGGCAAATACTGTAATTCGTACGAAGAAGAAAATGAGTCAATTTAAATTCCGAACGATATAATATACAAAGGAGACATTATTAAAGAAATTTTTGGAAATAAAATAATAATAAACAATAAAAAATTAAATGATAAAGTAAAAATTCTAAATACAATGGAAGGATGCTGTTTTGAATATTTAAGTATAGATATAGCAGAAGATGATTATGGAGAAAACTTAGATGTTATGTTACCTACAGAATTCTTAAACTCATTAACTCCTAATAGACTTCCTCCACATAAGTTACAATAGAAAGTTGGTGCTATTGTAATTTTATTAATAAATTTGAATATTAATGCAGATCTTTGTAATGGTATAAGATTAATTGTAAAGCGATTCTTAAAATATTCAATTCAAGCCGAAATTCTAAGTGGAAAAAATATTAGAAATTTAGTTATTATTCCACGAATAACATTATCACCATTTAAGGAAGAAGTACCTTTTAATATGCGTCGAAAACAATTTCCAATTAGATTAGGCTTTGCAATGACAATCAAAAATCACAAGGACAATTATAGAATCAAGTTGCTGTTTATCTACCATCACCAGTTTTTAGTCACGGTCAATTATACGTCGCTCTATCTAGCGTAAGAATTAGAGAAAATTAAAATTGCCACTACTCAATAATGCTAAAATTAAACATAAAACGAAAATTTATACGAAATATATTGTATATAAAGAAATATTGTAAAGATCGGCTTCAACATTCGTTTGAATGCAGCGCTGGAAATGCGAAAATCGGTTGCAGCATTCGTTTGAATGCAGAGCTGGAAATGTAAAGATTGGCTGCAGCATTCGTGTGAATGCAGCGCTAAAATGACTTTCGAAAAAGTACACGTTACCAGCTCGTCCTTGCCGTGAGAGTTTGGCAACATATCTATTGTTGGCAAACGCTGGAAGAATACTCTTATGTTTATAACTATTTATTTTTTGCTTCTGTTCAGGTCTTCAGAACACGACGGAATAACTTCTAGTTCGATGGAACATGTGCAGAAGATCATTTAAAGGTATTATATATATATATATATATATATATATATATATATATATATATATATATATATATATATATATATATATATATATACACGTCCTTTTTCGGTCACTCCCAGTCATTTCTGATCATTTCCGGTCACTTCCGGTTCACTTCTGGTTATGAACACCTAACCAAAATAAAATGAGCAACCTTAAAACGACCGGAGAAAAATTGATCGTGCTTAATATAATGTAGGATAGCGTACAAATTCAGGTTTAAAGGAGTCTACTTGTTACATACAACGTATGTGCTAAAGTACGTTACTGTTCAGTCGCAGCTTTTACTCTGCCAGAGGAAGGGAGGGGGGGGGGGGTGAGAAAAAGAGAGAGAGATTCTTTATTAGCCGATAAGACAAAAGTATACAAATTAACATAGAATAAACACATACATAAGTTACTTTTTACATAAATTACGAGATTACCGAAATATATGGAGTAAAATATGCACGATAATTATGATATCACAGATAAAGTAAGAATGACTTCGGTTTGCGATAATGCACAAATAAAATATTTACATGTTCGCTCTGGCCATCGCTTACAATTTGCCACTTGGTGGTAGATCTGAAGGACATCGCTTATACGTCTAGATCGAAGAGGTACTTTTGTACAGCCTTCTTAAATGCCGCAAGTGATGGTATGTTGCGTAGCGTGGATGGGAGAGGATTCCAGAAACGGGCACCCTGAATCTGAAAAGCTCTGGCAATCATCTCTGTTTTCATACCGAATGGGATGTTGAATTCGAAAGGCTCACCCCTACGAATTGGTCTGGGCTAGTGCCTGGACGCCTCAGCCAGACAGCTGGGTTTTCTTAATCGCTTGATTTTGTGAATAAGCGAGGCCATAAAATATAGCTTTCGTGAGTCAGCCCGAAGCCAACCCAGTCATCGCCGGTAAGGTGTGATATGCTTTTCCCTCCCAACCCCAAAAATGTACCTCACACACATGTTACTGAGTCTCTGGATTCGTATACGTTGCTCGTCTGTCGCGTTAAGGCATACAACCGCACAATAGTCGAGGTTAGGCTGGTCCAGTATCTCGACCAACCTTCTGCGACTATAGAGGACCCTATTTTATTTTTTGGAGACACAGTCAATATACGGTTTCCAATTTAATTTACTGTCCAGTGTAACACTGAGACTCACAACCTCGCCACTAAACAGGACAAGTACACCGCCTCGCATCTCGTTGCCAGGCAAGCCCATGCTATTGAGATTGTTGACCTTCTTTTTGGAACCAAAATATATCGCTTTAGTCTTGCCTGCATTAAGATGCAAGCCGGAGCGCCCTACCCAATCAGCGACAAACTACGCCTCTTCAGTTAGCCTAGCAATAGCCTTCCCTATTTTATCGATGGTGGAGTGCAAGTAGATCTGGAGATCGTCCGCATAGAAGACATATCTTATGTTGCGTTCGCCGAGCACATCTTGGAAGTCATTAACATAAAGAATAAAGAGCAGAGGTCACAAGGCGAAACCCTGTGAAACGCCTAGATTTGTTTATAGCCAGTCAGAGTTACCGTGACCTTTTGAGAAGACCGCTTGAGTGCGGCCCTCCAGGTTTGATTTGATCCACAGGAGAGCCGATCTTGAGAACCCTAGCTGATGAATTTACATAGCAATCTTGAGAAGGAGAGAAAGTCAGAAGCTTAGCTAAAATCGAATAGCAAAAGCAGTGTCACTTGTTTTTTGTTGATCGTCATTTGTACGTCGTCTGTAAGCTTGAGCAGTGCGCTCTGTGTGCTACGGAAAGATCCCCTTGGCGAAAGAAGCGTCAAAGATGTCAACAATATAGTTACCAATAAATGAAAGAGACTTCACGATCACCTCCCGGGGGATCCGTCAAAGTTAGAGATTGCAATGACTACATCGCTGATATTAGTTTGTTTGAAGGTAAAGCCTTTTTCGTTAGCAGTTAAAATAGTGTCCATTGCATCGTTAATGTTTTCGAGAGGAGAGACGGACATCCCGGCTCTTCCTTACGTCTGGGAAGAAGGCAGAGATTGCGAATCTCTTTCCAGATGTTTTTGTTTTTATTGAGCGCCTCTGTTAGGTGGTCGTGCAAAAAAGTATCGCGATCACGAATTATGCACTCATCAACCTCGTTGCTAAGCCGAAGAAACTCGTCAAGCAATGCCGCGCGCCCAGTTCGCTTGTAGCGTTCATGTGTGGCGTTACGCTGGTCGACGAGCAACCTCAGATCAGGCCCAAATCAGGGAGCATATTTTTTATGCGGACGTACCGTTTGTAAGAGGGTAAGTTGAGCAATGGCGAGATTAAGGTTGTTATTGAGACTATTTAAAGCTTCCTTTAAGTCAAAGTCAGTCGAACTCATAACAGCCTAGCCACGGCGAGACAGCAGTCCCACAGGGGAGTCAGAGCTAATCTTGTTGAAGTCCCTTTAAGAGAAAGCGTGTTTATTTTGCTCTGGCGAGAAAATGTCGATGGTTACATCAATGATCGCGTGCTTGCCGAAGATGAGCAACCACTTCGGCAAGCACGGCAGCAGCGGAGTCGTATAACATGTTATTGTCGTCAGTCAGCATTATGTTGATCCATTTGTGTGAGCTTAAGTTGTGATGCGTAGGGCCGTGTTGGACTACCCGAAGGGATAGCGCCTTAGTCAAACGTATAATCGCGCTAGCGTCATCAGACGCCAACGTCAGATCTGCATTGAGATCTCCCATAATTACTTTATGGCTGTTCTCTGTTGTAAGATCTCTTACAATACTAAACAGGTCGATACCAGTTTGCATAAGCACCTTAGAAGGCCAGTAGATCATGCCTATGATGATTCGGCAACGATGCCACCGAACGACACCGCGTGCGCGAAGCAACAAGTCTGTCTCGCACTGCCAGAGAGTTTGTAAAATCGCACCGAGCGAAACCTCCTTTGACTTTAACGCGCGAATGCAACGGCTCAGGTACTAGCTACACCCGGCCCTCCGACGACGCACACAGAGAGACGACTGACCCAAGCGAACAGCATTCGTATCAACGTCGTCCGATTAATCCAGGGCTCCGACTGACCCGAGGAAGGATATCGTATGACCCCGCAACCGAGCGCATGATTCAACTCACCGAACTGTAAATGTCAATCCCTCTCGCTTAGCGTGTCCGGACGCTTTACTCCTTTCTCTTTATCCCTTGTTCGACCCGTACTCGAATAGACAGTAAATAAACTGTAATTCTTTTTTTACTTCGGCCGAGCGGCAAGAACGTCCGAGCGAGCGAGCGAGCGAAATTTGTTTTCATTCTCGCGCTGCGCATATAGTGATCGTATTTGTATCGCCCGTTTAGGTAGGAAAATTTTCGACTATGAGTGCAAGTGAGATGAACACTCAGGAACAAACTTAATCTTAATTTGAGAATTTGTGCGAGACTTTAGTTTAGTGCAAAATGTTTTGAATGCTAGAATTACATGTACACATTAAATATTCAACATGGCGGAAGGAAGTAAGCCTCCCGACAAGAAGGATACTAATTTCATGTGTTATAAATATAAAATAGTAACAACTGTAATGTGCATAATATGCGATAATGCATATCACCTTAGCTGTCTCGCCCAGAAATCAGATAGCTATAAATTCATTAGAGATAATTTGATAATATGACCTGAGCATAGCGAAAGGAACATAACCTTGAAAATTGATGAGGAAACTCTAAGCAAATCAGCGAAAATACTAATAATACAAATGAAACTGAAGGAATCTAATATAATTAGACAAAAGTTATTAGCTGAAGCTACGGACAAGTATATGGAAGAGCATAACAGTGAATCTTAAGAAGATAGTACAAATTACAATAAGAAAATAAAAAAAAAGTGATTATTAGTTGCTTAAATAAGAATAGTGTTAAACTAACAGAATCTATATTGAAGGAACAGTTGAATGATGCATGCTGCATCAAAAAGAATTAACTACTTAACCACAAAATAAAAATTGTTAGAATAGATAATTACACGAATATGGATATGAAAGATATTGAAAAATATGTAAACACGAGAAATTTTAGCAGCTTTGTAAACAAGTAACAAGGGCTAAGTACTGCATCTATATAAAAACAAACAAAACAACATGAGTACTGTATTAATGGAAGTTCCAGCTGATTTGTACAAACACATCAGAGATAACAATAACAAAATCTTCATAGAATATCAGCATTGCTAGATGTACGACTTGTAAGTTTAACCCGTCCAATAAATGTGGTCGATTTGGCCACAGCATCAAAAAGCGCACAGATGACAATAGGTTTCTCAAATGCACAAAAAAGTACAAAACTAGTGATTGTGAGGAAAATACAGCTAAGTGCTTAAACTGTGACTATAGCAATAGAACATATAAGATAAAGCTTGACACTAATCAATTTGCATATGATTCTAACCTACGTGGCATCATGAAGAATAAAATAGAAAAACTTATCGACTCTACGGATTACCCAGTGAGACCCAACTTACCATCACCTGATACCACCTACATGAGGAAAAATTCTGAAAATACACAGCATCAGCAGATAGATATACAACAACAGGAATAGCAAGCTACCCCAACTCAACAAAAACGAGAAGTCATGCGAGATCAAAGGACACTCACGAGTCAACAGCAAGCATTGCTGAAACAACAACAATTGCAGCAGCATGAAAAGCAGAATAGAAGCGCAAAGTTTACAAAGCAGGTAAAAATGGATACTTTTGATTTTTTAGATAAGATTTAAAAGAATTCAATACTAACAAAAAATGCGCTAATGTTAATCAATTTAATAAATTTAATTGCAATAAGAAAGATACAATCATGCATATTAATGTAAGAAGCATAAGTGCAAATTTCGATGAAGTAAAATTACTTGTTGATACTTTAACTGTTAAGCCAGCTGTCGTTATTTGTACGGAAACTTTTGAGCAGGTAAACGACAATAGATATGAATTAATAGGGTTCTATTACGAATATAAATGTTACTATAATGATAGCAGGATTAACAGAAATGATGGTGTAATGGTTTTCGTGAACAAAAATTTAGTACAAAATACTGAAATAATTGAATTAGGCAAGATAATATCCTTATCAATGCTAGTATAAGATTTAATAATGAAAGAAACCTTGAGGTTTCAACTGTGTACAGGTCACATGGGATACCAAAGACTGAATTTATACTTGATATAAACAAGTTTCAAAACAGCTAGAAAAATGTGAAAATTAAACTAGTAAAAGGTGATTCTAATATTGATTAACTTGAATATAATAATCTAAATCAAGAATTTTTATGCAATTTTTGTGAGAAAGTATATCCTTGGTTTCGTTGGTATTACTAAGCCCGCTGTTGGTATTGTTAAAGGTTCCTGTATCGACTATATCTTTATAAAAACTAACAATTTAACTACTGCTACTTTTAAAATTTAACTCTCTATAACAGACCACTATTTTTATTGCTATAAACAAGATGAAAAAAATAAATTATTCAACCAACAATAATAAGCTATAAAAAATTAATAAACACTGCAATGAAAAGAAACTGGAATGAAATTTTGTCGATGGAGAATCCAAATCTAGCAACTGATAAATTCCTGGGCGAGATTAAACTATGTATAGAAATATGTCACGTCAGCCTACTATGATCTAAACTGGCCGGTCAATACTCACGCGAATACCACGCTCGACCAAAGGAGTATCTCACCACGGTAAATGGAACTGTTCCACGGCAGGCATAACGGAGACCAACAAACCAGCAACAGTCGGCAACGCAGAGCACGACAAAACAGCCAAGCCACTGACACGCGCGACGGCAGATGAAAGGGCGTTGATCCTGAATAAACCAGGTCAAACAGGGGGAGACACCCCAGATCTACCAAACAATAAGGAAGCTATAAATCTCAGTCGAACGACCCAAATAAGCGGAAATCGATACGACAATGAAGGGAATTACAATAAAGAAAACTATTACAGCTGGCCAGGCTAGGGGACACGTACTAAGGAACATGACTAATAAAAGGGGAGCCACCCCCGCTGAGACATACACCCTCCTTAAATCCTGATTGGCCAGAACCTTCCCTATGCTTATGCATTACCCTC
The DNA here is from genome assembly GCF_009193385.2 of Nasonia vitripennis. Lineage (NCBI taxonomy): Eukaryota > Metazoa > Arthropoda > Insecta > Hymenoptera > Pteromalidae > Nasonia > Nasonia vitripennis. The sequence continues at coordinate 150,865 of NW_022280016.1, forward strand.
ATCCCTATAAATACCAATAGAGAGCATGGAGGAGCTCTTGTAGTCTGGAGTTCTTACTGGTAGGGCGAAGCTCTGTCCGACTCGCGACTTGAACTATTTTTCTGTAACCGGACTTAGACTCAGAGCCTTCGCCAAGTTTTTGGACTTAGTCATATTTCTACCTCAGACACGAGTTGAACTCAGTCGAGGCCTTATATCTCGTACTAATTATAATCTGACTAATTGAATAAATCACTTCACTCAGTTACTTAATCCTTGCGTACGAATTATTACATTACAAAATTCGCGCCCTTTTGAGACGAGCTACAGCGCCAGAACGAGAGCGAGCTAGCCAGTCGGTAACTACAAGTCCGCTTCGTCAAGGTAAGTCGTTCCTCCTATCATTATTCACTATTTCACGTCAGTGTCGCATCTAACGTTATTGTGTCAGTACATAGTGTCTTAATCTAGCTAATATCAACTCGTACAGAAGTCACTCTGAGTTACGCTACTTGGTGAGCTATCACTATCTCACCATCAATCGAGCTACCGGTCAAATCGCGCCCTTCTTTACCTTTTCCCTAGGCGGTATCGCGTGAGCGGGCTGCGCTAAATAAAAGGTCTCGTCGACTCGAAATTTGTAATTATTTCTATCGTGCGAGTAATCGCTCTGTGCGGCCGCCCGGACGTATCAAATAGCAGCTATCAAAAATAGAAAATATAATCAAACAAGTAGGAAAAATTGGATCACAAAAGCTATAGTTAAATCTTGTGAAAACTAAAGAATTTTTATATAGATTGTGGCAAATGGATGTAAATAATGAAGAACTCAAAATAACATATAAAAAATACAGTACAATCATAGAAAAAGTTATTGAAGACGCGAAAGCAAAATATGATTAACACATTGTACAAGGAAATACAAATGATACCAAGAAGCTGTAGGAATTCATTGATTCAAAAATAAGTAAAAAAAACTAAATATTAATATATACTATCTAAAAAATTGCAAAAGCAATGCCAACATAGAACTTAAGGATCATTTATTGTGCTTTGATTACAGTTACATAAGTTATGGTATTATAGCATGGGGGGAGCATAGAAAAATAATAGATGTTTATTACAAAAAGTATAGACAAAAATTCCGAAAATCATTAATAAGAATAACTTCGTTATACAAAATAATCCTCTTAGTCTAGAGCAGTTGTATATTTTTGAGGCTGTGAAATTGCATTATTAAGATCTCAAAACGCAATACCTCGAATCTTCCAGCGTTACGCGTCATAAAAGTATTATCATTCCAAAAAATAAAAAAACGCATAAGCAATAAAAATTGTTTTGTGTAAGCTAAGACCATATACAACGCACTTCCAAAAAAGTTGAAAGTGCTACAAATAGGTAAAGCCAATCAACAGAAAATTATAGAGTTATATAAAAATCCTCTATTATATTAAAATGTGTCTGGTAGTCTCCGGCTATAAGTTCACTTTATCCCCAAAACTACGCCTCCTTAAGGGTCGAGATAAATCAGACGTTGACCAGAGGGTGACCGAAAATAACCGACAATGAAATATACCGAAAATAAACAGGAAGTGACCAGAATAATGTATATTTGATGAAGTACTCCTAAGGAGTAAATCGGAAATTAATCAATAAATAATTGATAAAAATTTTGAAAAGTTTGAAAAGTATTATTCATAAACTGTAAATAATGTTGAAGCCTTTCTTAAACATGAATATATATACATATACACATATTTTAGTGTTGAAATATCAAAATAATTAAAATTATGTATAATTCTAATTGTATCCAATACTAAAAATCACATTAATATAAATAATTTTCAAAAACGTACATTTAAATAAATATTTAACGCAGTATGCAGTTGAACACACTTCAACATTAATGTGAGTTATGTTATTAAGTGAGTTAAATTTTAATAATTAGTATGGGCTATATGAAAAAACAAATATCTTCTCTATTGATCTATTATCGATAAGGTATTATACAATAATATACTGTTTTAATCAAATTTTTATTTTAGCAGTTTTTTTTTGTTGCTATTTTGATTTGATAAATATCCAATGTAATTGTTATCTACATCCATTGGTATGATTCTTTCAAAATGATGAATACAATTATTAGTTGTAATAATTGTATCAGTTACTTATTTTTGTGTCGGCTTCTAAAAGAGTTAATGAATGATTGCTGTATATAATATCTCAAGTTCCTCAATATTAATTTTATCAAAATTAAATTTAAATTCAGCAAATTTTATTGCGTGAGTAACGTTTTTTATAATTGAAATTTCAGCAATTATTTCAGCATAAATTTTATTTCTATAATCTTTTGATATTAGAAAAACCGCTGCCAATTCATTGACACGTAGCTTCCTCGAAGTAAATTTATAGGTTGTAACGGGGTGAGACTTTTGACGTGAGAGGAGAAAATCACAAAAGGAGACGCCGGGACCGAGAATCGATCCGGTGCTCCCGAGATCTCTAGGCGCGCGTGCTACCGCTTGAGCCAACGCCGCCCTATTTCGTCACTCTCTAACCTGCCTCGATTACCGGCGTGGTGAGGGACGTTGTTCCTCGTTACAAGGTCTAATAAATAAAATATTGTTTTAATATACAGTATAATCTGCCTGTTAATGTATGAGGCGGTTTTTGATACATAATTTAATGTATAAGTTTTGGATGGTTTATTATCCAAAAGTTTGCAGACCCCTCTGTTTTTTATTATAGAATACGAACACTGCCGTCAATTTTTTTCAATATATATATATATATATATATATATATATATATATATATTATTACCAGAAGAAATTTACAAGGTATGTATTTAATACCTGGAAACCTGCAGAGGTAAATAAAATTACCTGTTCGCAGTCTGGTTACAAAGGAAAAGAAAAATATAAACAAAACTTAAAATTACAACTTAAAACTAAGATATATACATTTGGCTTTAGCTTCTAATAACAAATTTGTGTATTGCATACAGAAACAATTTTTTTCTTTTATTATTTTTCTAACAGTTGTATCGTATCCAGTCTTTTATGATTTTCTTTTGAGGGTATTTATTTTTATTTAATACTTTTAGTCGATTAGGAAGCTCATTATATACATTAATTGCTTTCATATAGCTGTTCTTATTGCTGATTCTCTTATTTGTTTTTGGTATAATAATACTTCTATTCCTAGTAACACTATCTGATGCTAAGAATTTTTCTTTGAGATCATAGTAGTGTAGTTTAAGTTTAATTTTTAAATTTTTTTTTAATTGATGATTTTTAAAATTTTGTTTTGTAATTTTTGAACTTGGTCTCGGCTATTCCTATATGCACCGCCCCAAGCAATGATGCCATAAGTTATAATACTATGAAAAAAAGCGTAGTAAATCATTCTGAGATTCTCTATGGGCATTGATTTAGAGATTTTATAAAAAATATAGACTAGGTATTTAGTTTTTCCAACTATATATTGCATGTGGTTATCCCACTTTAGGTTACTATCAAAGACAACTCCTAAATATTTAAAGTTCTCCACCCTAGTTATACTTTTATCAAGAATTTTAACATTTATCTGAGCAGGTACGCTTCCAATATTACTTCCAAAAGTCATGCACACTGTTTTTCCTACATTTAAGGACAACTTGTTTACTGCCAGCCACTCGGCAATTACACTTAAGAAATTGTTCATGTTTACTTGAGCTTCTATCCAGTCTTTACCTGTAGCTATAATAGCAGTATCATCTGCATAAGAAATTATGAACTCGGGGGGAATCTCCTTTAAGACATCATTAATATACAGGATAAATAGTAGCGGTCCTAATATCGTTCCTTGCGGGACTCCTGTGTTAACTAAAGTTCTATCACTTTCATTACCGTCTATTTTGACTACTTGATATCTGTCATTTAGATAGCTGGAAAGGAGATCCAACGCTTGACCCCTGATTCCAATACGATATAATTTGGCCAGTAGTATACTGTGGTCAACAGTATCAAAAGCCTTCGCCAGGTCAAGAAAGGTTATTATCGTAGGCTTACTCTTATCGATATTATTATATAATACATTGGTTAGGTAGTTCAGAGCATCCTTCGTACCAATCCCTCTCATAAAACCAAATTGTTGCTTAGAAATTATATTACTCTTTTCTACTAAATCATTTATTCTATTATACATAATTCGCTCAAGAATTTTTGCAACATTAGATATAAGAGAGATAGGTCGATAATTCGTGATCTTATGTTTTTCGCCTGATTTATAAATCGGCACTACTTCAGCACTCTTTAGAGCATCAGGCCATACAGCTTTTTCAATACACTTATTGAAAATATGGGTCAGAGGACCTACTATATGATTACATAGCAATTTTAAAGTCTTGGCATTTATCTTATCAAATCCCCCATTTTTCAGTTTTAGCGTATTGATTATACTTATTATTTCAGTCATACTGGTTGGCTTTAAGAAAATCGACATATGATTCATGTCAGGTAGCCTAAGTTCTGCGTTGACAGGTTTCACGATATTTGCACTTAATTTTCTCCCAATTTCGCAGAAGAAAGTATTCATGTTTTGAGCTATTTCGACTTTGTCTGTAATTTTCCTATCATTAACCTTTATATAATTTATGGCATCATTAGATTTTTTAACTTTACCGATTTTTGTATTTATTATTTCCCATAGTTTTTTTGGGTTGTTGTAATTATTCTGCACTAGATTCAATTCATATTTCATTTTGGCATCGGTAATTACCTTATCCAAGATTTTAGAATAGGTTTTATACTGTATTTTAAGCTGTTTATTCTGCACATCTAGTTGCCACAAATTATACAAAAATTCTTTGGTTTCACATGATCTTATTATTGCGTCGGTAATCCAGTTTTTTCTACCATTTTGTCTATTAGCCTTTTTTGTTGTTTTTGATAATTCTACGCATTGCTTGATTTCATTTAACAATTTTTCTACAGCCAAGTTTGGATCAGGTATCGAACTAATTTCATCCCAGTTTCTTGAATTAGCGTTATTTATTATTTTTTTGTAGTTTAAGAAAACATACGGTTCTTTAGTTACTGTCTTTAGCTTATTTACAGCTATGATTATCGGGTAATGATCCGTTAGATCATGCTTAAGCTTGTATGTGGCTGTGTTAATGTTGTGAGATTTAGTGAAAATGTTGTCGATACATGATCCTTTAGCTCTACCGATAGCTGGCTTTGTAATACCAACAAAACCCTGAATAAATCCCTTATCAAGGAAGTTACATAGAAAATCTTGGCTATAATGATCACAGTCTAGCAGGTCAATATTAAAATCACCTATGACTAAGTGATTCTTTACATTTTTTTTATAAATTAAGTACTTATTAAGATCTAGTATAAATTCTGTTTTCGGTATCCCATGTGACCTATACATGGCTGATATTTCAAGACCGCTTTTATCATTTAAGGTTATTCTAGTATTTATTATTTTAATTCTCCCTGCTTCAATGACTTTGGTATTTTGGACTAGATTGCTATTGATAAAAACAAACACTCCATCATTCCTGTTTATCGTCCTTTTGTTATAATAAGTTTTATATTCATAATCTGAACCATTCAGTTGATAGAAATTATAATTAACTTGCTCAAAAGCTTCTGAACATATCACAATCGCTGGTTTGATAGCTAAACTTTCTATTAAAATTTTCAGCTTATCAAAATTTGCATTCATACTACGAATGTTTACATGCATGATAAAGTCCTTCTTATTGTTTATAGCTTTGTTAAAATTTTCAATACTACCGCATGTCCGTTCTTTTTGCATCGATTCATTTTGAAACCTATTCAAATAATCAAAAATATCCATTTTTACCTATTTCTTGATCTTGTTTTTATCACTCTTGTTGGCTGGTGACAATGCAGAGGATTGCGGTTTTAGATGGTTCAGTGGAATTTGTGGATCACGTCTTGTGATTAGTCTTCTGTTGTGTTCAGTTTCTGGCTTTGTTTTGTTGCGTGGAGTGTCATTTTCCTGTTGTTCACTATCTACGACATTATTAACCTCTGTGGATACTTTACGCCTGTTTGCCAATTCTATGCTGTGATAGATCGATTCAGTTTGAGGTAGAGTAGGTTTTATCGGGTAATCAATAGAGTCAATATATCTGTCAATTTTCTTTTTCAAGATGCTGCACAAGTTAGAGTCATAAGTATGATGTTTTGTGTCTAACTTTGACTTTTATTTTGTGTTACTATAGTGACAGTTAATGCACTTAGCATAATCTTTATCACAATTACACGTATTATGCTTCCCGGAACATTTCAAACACAGAAACTCGTTTTGGCATTTCCTGGCACTGTGTCCAAATCTACCGCACTTGAAACATGGGCAAACGTTAACCAAATCATAGGCTTTGCATTGCTGATATCCAACAAAAACTTTGTTATTATTTTCTCTTATATGCTTGTAGATGTCAGCTGGGACTTCCATTATGACCGTACTCAAGCTATTATAATTATTCTTATACATGTGTAGGACTTGTCCTCCCTTTTCAAAATAACTGAAGTTCCTTTCGTTAATGTCCCTTTCAATACCCTTGATGTCCATATTTGCGTGATTAATCTATACCTACTATCTTAATTTTCGGGTTGTTGAGTTCATTTTTCATGACATTAGATTGGTCCTCTAGTTTTTCCTTTAATACTGTCTCTGTCAATACCGCACTATTCTCATTAAGACAGCTTATAATGACTTCTTCAATTTCTTTACGTAGATGTTCTTTGTTTGGATGTTTTTTTCAGCTGTTAGACATTCAATAACTGACTTCATAACATCTATATTACTGTTGTTTTTTCTTACGGATATTTTAGGAATTTTTTTATGGATTGGTCTAGAGTACTTCATGGCATCTGAGTATGTAAGGACATTGTTGTCAGTTTTACTTCTGGTGTTTTGTAATTTTTCTTTTAGGAGGTCATTTTTCTCAGTTAATTCACTAACTAATCTCCTTAACAGCATGTTTTCCGTTTTCAGCAGTTCAAGATCACTTTCATCTATGGAATCAGTTTCTTGCAAGTCTTGAGTCTTGTTACTAGTTTCTGCCAGAAGGTCATTCCTCACATCTTCTGATTTTTTTTAGTTTAATCTGTGCAATTAAAAGTAATGCTGACTCACTCAGGACATCCTCATCAATTTTTGAGGTTATGTTCCGATCACTGTGTTCAGAGCATACTATAAGGTTATTACCAATGAATTTAAAGTTTTCATTCTTGTTCTTAAGGCAGTTAAGGTGATATGCCTCATCACAGATCACGCACACTGCTGTTGTTGCAGGTTTTTATTTGCAACATGCAAAATTACAGCGACACTTGTTAGGAGGCTTGTTTCGGCCCGGCTCGTAAAACACACGAAAAGCCGTGAGTGAGAAAACACATTAAAAAGATGTTAAACAGACAGAGCGACTTGTTGATAATGTTAGACTTACCATAGACAATGCGTATGAATGATAACGTAGCGATTGATTTATATATATATATATATATATATATATATATATATAAATCAATGTATTGAAATGGCAATTTGGCCAGATATGCTGAAGTAATACCAATATACAAAGCTGGGAAAAAAAATAAAATTTGTAACTACAGACCAATATCATTATTTAAATATTGCTAAAATCTTTGAAAAAGTTATACACAGTAGAATTAGCGCCGAGCGCGACCCGAGCGCGGTGTCGGGTCTGATTAAACACGATGACGCGCTTGCACTCATAAAGTAATAAATCTGGCCCCTACGCCGCGCTCGGCGTTGAGCCGAAACAAATTATGCGCACGCTCTCGCTGTACCGAAAACTGACCCCGCGCCGAACCCGGCGCCAAGCCATAAAGCCCCTCGACGCGAACAAGGACGCATTCTTTTCGATCGCGCATGTGCTCCGAAGTCGGAGCCGTCTTCACATCTTATCCCTGCCCTGTTCCCGCATTCACTCGGGCTTTTGCCCGCGAATGTATGTTCTAATATCTAAATTTACAGAGTTTTCTGCAGTTCCTTGTCCATTATTATTCATTTCTTTTCTTTGCTGTATTAAATCCTGTATTTTTGAGGATATTACACATCTATGCTCACATTGATCTTGATGGCATATCTCAGAGAGCCATATTATTAGTTGCTGGCAGTATATTGTCGTGTTATTAGGTTTTCTACTCATTAATTCTTAACCAGTCTTGTATTTTTCTGATGTTTGTTTTTCTCCGCATGTCTATGGTTTTGAGATCATTTGATAGTTTATTATAGATGTTGATAGCTTTGATGTAACTATTTTTTTGTGCTTACAGTTTGTTATACCTTGGTAGGATTGTTAGTTTATTTCTTGTTCTGCTTGTTGAATTAATAAACTGATCTTTAAAGTTAGTATAATGATAGCGTAGACTTTCGTATGCGAATAATTGCTATAGGTTAAGTGGATTAGCTCTTTGGAAGGTATTTTTATTTATAATTTTCAGAATTCTTTTTTGGACCGTTTGTAACAGTTGCAATAATTGCTATAGGTTAAGTGGATTAGCTCTTTGGAAGGTATTTTTATTTATAATTTTCATAATTCTTTTTTGGACCGTTTGTAACAGTTGCAAGTTATTTTGGTACGCACCACCCACGCAACTATTCCATATTTAATCAGACTGTGAAATAATGCGTAGTAAATTATTCTTAGAGTAGTTGTATCCATGAATTTGGAAATTTTACTGAAAATAAAAACGAGGTATCTAGTCTTATTTATGAGATATTGAATATGTTTATCCCATCTCATATTAGAATCAAATATTAGGCCAAGGTATTTCGTTTCATTTACTCTCTTTAGTATTTCGTGATTTATTTTAAATTCAATTTTCTTTGGCACGCTATCGCAATAGTTTCCAAAAGTGACATATACTGTTTTTTGAATATTTAATGTTAGTTTATTTAGCCTGAGCCATGTAGAAATATCTTTAAGATGTTTGTTCATTTTTACTTCAATTTCAAACCAGGTTTTTCCATTAACTGTCACTGCCGTGTCATCTGCATAGGATATTATAGTTTTCTGGCATATTTATCAGTAAGTCATTCACGTAAAGTATGAAAAGCAATGGGCCAAGTATCGTCCCTTGTGGGACACCAGTATTTACGTTTTTGAAATCACTTGTATGTGAACCTATTTTTACTTTTTGTTTCCTATTTTTTAAGTAACTCGAAATAAGTTAATGATCATTACCTCTCATACCATATGCGTAAAGCTTGTCTAATAGTATTTTATGGTTAACAGTCTCAAATGCCTTTGCCAGGTCTAGGAATATAATAGCTATCGGTGTACTTTGATCTAAGTTTTCGTTTCGTTCGAGCGCGACCCGAGCGCGGTGTCGGGTCTGAATTCTTTTATAGCTTTTCGCGTAGGCAAAAACTTTCGGATATCAGATGCATTGGCATCTGGCGATCTAGACCAGCGGACGAGGAAAACAAGGACCTGGGGAAGGGAGACGGTTTTCGGGGACTTGGAGGAGGCGAGCGTCGCCTCGCGTGCTCTGCAGGGTCAGTCTCAAATGAGATACGGAGCCGAAAGCTTCTCTTGTAGAATTTTCCGCTGAATATAATTTTTCCTATTTTCTATTTAAAATACTTAGAGTTTTATTTTAAGTTTTTCCCTTTGTTAGTAATTTAATCATTTTGTTTTTATTCTAATATATTTTCTGTTTAGTTTAAATTTGATTTTTATTAGTTTTATTAAATTTAAATAAAAGTGCAAACTTCGAGCGCGATACTGCTTTGTTAGCAGCTACAACCTTCCATTATAATTCAATGATTAATTTTTGTGTTTCAAATCTTTATTGTTTGAAATTTTTACTTCTTCCTCTATTAGGAATTGACATAAAAAAAAAAAATTTTAACAAAATTTGAATTTCATCACTGCTGCGATATATATATTAACCGAGCGACGTTCGGAGTGAGGTGAATCGCGCTACTCAACTATTGAAAATTATCTTTTATAAGCATAAATAGCACTATTATAAGTATATAAAAATTGTTATTTAAAAAAAGATATTTTTATTATGATAGAGGACTCTAATGCTCGTTGTATTTTTAAATTTTAGAATTGAAATAACCGCTACGTGCAAGTTTTAACGTTATTTATTTTGCCGACGTTTCGAAGAAATAAATCCTTCCACATCAGGGCATCTAAAAAAAACACTGCTAATTCTTTGGCATGTAGCTTCCTCCAACCAAATTTATAGTTCCAATCGATAAAATATTGTTCAAATATACAGTATAATCATGATTTTTCAAATACTTCGAATCTCAATTATTTTACTGAAGGAGCACCTGCCACAATATAAAATCATATAATTTTCATGAAAAAATTTAAACTTCAATATTTTAAATACCATAGGGTCTTTATAACCTCATAAAATCATGAATTTTCTCAAAACATACTGAATTTTAGTTAGCGAGTTATAAGAACTTAGCCGAGGTAAGCAAAAGTTCTATCTTTTCCCAAAATTCCAACTTAATTAAAGTCTTTTTTATAACACCTGCATAAAAATGACCATTTTCGGCGCCTATAAAGTGGACCAAAAATAGGGTTTTCCGAGCGTCAGACAAAATGTAGAGCAAGAGTCCCTGGTTATAATACATGTATAAATTAATCCATTTTCACCCCCTATAAGGTAGAACGAGCCTACAATAATTTGAGAATCGGAAATCAAGAGGAGCGAAAATGACAAAAACACGACCATTTTCGCTCCTCTTGATTTTTTTTCATCTCCATACTAAAGCTTTAAATCGTTAAAAACTTTTGAAACAATTTTCAAAAATTTTCAAAATTTTCAAAAATGTCAAATTTTCACTTTTCAAAATTTATTAAAATTTACAAAATTTATTAAAATTTACAAAATTTATTAAAATTTACAAAATTTATTAAAATTTACAAAATTTATTAAAATTTACAAAATTTATTAAAATTTACAAAATTTATTAAAATTTACAAAATTTATTAAAATTTACAAAATTTATTAAAATTTACAAAATTTATTAAAATTTACAAAATTTATTAAAATTTACAAAATTTATTAAAATTTTGATTTATATGTGTGTATATACAGGGTGAGTCATTTTAATCTTTAATCTCAATTATCTCGTTGGCAAAGCATGCCAGCGAAAAAAGTTTCGGGTAAAAGTTTTAGGATTTTTCCCTGGCTATCTGATGATGACCTTGACAATGTCATTGAGCATGACCTTCAAGGTCATTTGAAGGTCAAGTCGATTTTTTCAAATAGAAACCCCTACTTTTGGCACCAGAAATGGAAAGAGCGGGAAATTTTACGTTCGAACATGTGATTTTGGAAACAAATCATCTTTTGTGCGGAAATTACCTTTGACATCAGCCGAACCCAGGATGCACCATCTAGGAGGTTGTCAAAAGGATTTAGCATCCCATTTTTTGTTTTATTTTTTTTGTATTTTTTTTTATTTGTTTTTTTTGTTTTTTCCCTTTTTGTTATTTTTTTGGTATTTTTATGGAATGTTAACTGGAGTTAACCATTGATTAATTGTTCGAAATTACCGCCGTTTTGTTGGATGCAAAGATCAAGTCGAGCTCTGAATTGTCTTATGGTTCTAAGTAGAACATCTCGAGGGATTGCTGCACAAGCTGTACGAATGCGTTCGATCATATTATCTCGCGTTGTTGGCCGTTGAGCATAAACAACATTCTTAAGATATCCCCATAAGTAAAAATCGGGAGGGGTTAAATCAGGTGAACGAGGGGGCCAGGCAACTGGGCCACCTCGCCCAATCCACCTGCCATTGTAGCGGGTGTTTAAATAATCACGAACAATGCGTGCATAATGTGGTGGTGCTCCATCTAATTGGATCCACATTCTTAGCCTTGTGGCTAGATCTACATTTTCTAGTAATTCAGGTAAAATGTCTCGAAGTAATCTCAAAAAGTTTACCCCATTCACGTTCTCTTCAAAGAAATAAGGACCAATCAAATAGCCATTGATGATTCCACACCAGACCATAACACTCCAGCGGTGTTGATTGTCTATGGGCCTGAACCAATGAAGATTTTCATCTGACCAATAATGGCAATTATGTCTATTCAATTCTCCAGTGTTTCTGAATGTTGATTCATCTGAAAAAAGAACGTGCCTGAAAAAGTCTTGATCTTGTTGAATCATTCGTATTGCCCATCGACAAAAACGTACTCGCAAAATCATATCATTTGGAGTTAACTGTTGTGTTAATGTTATGTGATAAGGATGATATCTTCTCGCTCTCAATATTCGGGATGCTGTTGATCGAGGTATACCTATTTCTCTTTCTATTTGTCGAGTACTAATGTGAGGATCAAGATGAATAATCGCTAGAATGGTAATAACACGAGGATCGTTTTCGTCGTATTCATGATGACGGCGTTGACGAACAAAAGCTCCATTTCGAGCTCTCTGAGTTAAGGTTTCAATAGTAACATTACTTGGGTGTCTCCTATTGGGATAGCGTTCAGCATAAAGTCTGGCAGCTGCTGCATAATTATTTCGACTTTCTCCCAAAATCATGATCATATCAACGATTTCGTTGGGACCATAATCATCCATGATCAAAATCAAAATAATTTGTTACAGACCAGTAAACAGGGAAACAGATTTTTTTCAATAATAATTATCGATTTACAAGAAGTAAAAAACACGATTAAGCTTTTCTGCACTAATTTGCTATCTACATAACTGTTAAGTAGTTCACTCTCAAAAATTGACACTAATACAAAATAATGGAATGACTTTGAAAATTTTTGAAAACTGAAAAAATTACGAAAATTTTAGAAAATATTGAAAATTTCTGGATATATTGAAAATTTTTTCATTTTTGAACGCATGTCACTCTCTTTTCATTTATGGGGCTAAAAGTAGGGGTTTCCATTTCAAAAAATCAACTTGACTTTGAAATGCCCTTGAAGATCCTGTTTAACGACAGGGTCAAGATGACCATTCGTCAGCCGGGGAGAAAACTGAAAACTTTTGTGGGTAACATTTTCTCCTTGAATGCATTCGAGTTCAGCTAACCAGTTGTACTGTTATCGGCATGACCAATGACCTTGACCATTGAATTCAAGGTCAAGGCAAGGTCATATTCAAACGTAAAATTTCCCGCTCTTTCCATTTCTGGTGCCAAAAGTAGGGGTTTCTATTTGAAAAAATCAACGTGACCTTCAAATGACCTTGAAGGTCACGCTCAATGACATTGTCAAGGTCATCATCAGATAGCCAGGGAAAAATCCTAAAACTTTTACCCGAAACTTTTTTCGCTGGCATGCTTTGCCAACGAGATAATTGAGATTAAAGATTAAAATGACTCACCCTGCATATATATATATATATATATATATATATATATGCATTTATACACGCACATCGTAGTGGACGACTCGAAAAACTCTATTCTCGATCTATTTCATAGGCGACAAAAATGGTCTTCCTTATATACTTGTTATAAAAAGCACGGTGAACGAGGGGCGAATGTGCTTTTCCAGACTCGGATGATGTTTGAGCACTCGTGTTCGTTGTTGAGGTTGTGCAAACATCATCCTCGCTTAGAAAAGTCCATTTTTGATCCTTGTTGTACAATGTACTATTTTCTCCCGTAATCGTACGACATAGCGAACCTATTTTTTTTTGTTTTCTATTTTAAGCTCAAAAACTAGTCGCCAAAATGGCTTAAAATTTTTACAGCGAATAGATACTATCGTTTTTCATTGTCATACAATTTTTCGTAGAATTTATTGTATTTATCATATCTCGTATCCCATCTAAAAGAATTGATCGCGCTATCTTGAAGGACAGTGAAGAGTCGTTCTGATTGGCTGTTCGTTTTCGCGCGCGATCTGTGCAAATGTATGTGTGAATTCCGAATAACGCATCGAGAACAAACAACGAAGCGCACGTCCGAGAAGTGGAGATTACGCAAGCTCTGGAAGTGAGATCACATAGTTCACCCAATCGACAAACAGAAACCTGTTCATAAAAGACACATAAAGCATGCAATTACATACAAACGATCCAAGGTGCACAAATGCCAATGAGCAGTACTTGAATTTAGACTCAAGAGCAAAATTGAATAAACGAAGCAGACATCGGACAAAGCACTAAACTGATGTAATACATAAGTTTCAATGAAATATATACGACTCGATATTTCTTACCGGACGTAGCAGCTCCAAAACCAGCTGATCCACCTAACATCGTTAGGCAACAACAGCCGGATTAGGACGGCGAAAATTCAAGTAATGGATCCATATCAGCGAGATTACAGGGCATGCACACTATTTCCTCAGTCGAGACCACCGAATTTTCACCAGCATAGTCAAGCGCAATTTACACCTGTGCAGAGGATTCAAGCAGAGAACGGTCTTCCAACATTAGTTCGTCAGCCTCTTTAAACAGGGCAAAATCCCAACCTAGAATATAGGAATGACTGGGAGAAGGGGGTCCAGATGATCCCTCAGCCAAACCCTCAGATTAGTCCGATAATTGGACAAAACCCGACCTACATACCCGTCGAGCCAATAGTACCAGGTAACGTTAATCTACTGAATGATTTCGCACCAGCGTAACTCCTGTAAGAGCTAAATCAGATGCTGCAAGGTGAAGCACTAAAATGGTGTCGGATAGAGAAAGAGCTAAACGGACAAGCTGATCTGATTATCGCTTAGATAGTAGAAGAGAATATGGCATGACTGAAGAACAACGTTCACAGCTAATTGTTGAGGCTAATTGTTGAACACAACGCACTCAGGGACCGCAAGAGATGGCGCGAGATTATTACATTAGAATGCTGAGCATTTTTGATTGAATGTAAGAAAAGTTGCCCGAGAGACAGAAGCTTGATATATTATTTCAAAATATGTCGCCAGACTTCAAACTGTGCTGGGCGCATGCTGCGTAGTGTATGTGCATGTGCACTGTCACAATATTTTGGCACTGTCCGTAGGATTCCATGTGACCACGTGGTTTTGTGGGCGTTTTCGATGGACGTGCTATGAAAATTAATTTTACTATAAGTTTTAAGTAAATAAAATGCGTGCGCCAAACTGAATTATACCTCGCACTCATACAAAAATATAATGTGCAACTCGTGTGGTGTTGGCACAATATACTATTACATTCAAAACAATGACAAAACGCGAAATAGGAGGATGCTAAGTGCCAAGGACTTGGCATCAATTTTTATATAGTGCGTAACATCGTGAAACTATATTCTTAGTTATATTATAAATTCATATCAATATTTCAACACGCCCCCTCGAAAAATGTAATCGAATTCTAACACAATATTCTGATAATATGCAGCTATATTAAATAATTTCCAAAACAACTAAAACAGACCGTCAACTTCCTTATACCTTCGTAGGAGTAAATAGATATGGTCCAACATTTGTTGAAGGAATTAGGAAAAACCCAGTAAAACCTAATCAGATCATTTATGATGTTATTACATTCATCATTTATAAAATTGATACTCATACTAATTGTGTATAATTATTTTCTACTACTATAAATATTTCATTGCATAAATTAAAACGAACTATATTAACATACTCCAATATTAAATTTTTACATTTATTTATCGTGATCCTAACTATTTGAACAGTTTCCTGTTCAAACCTATATTCATAAAAGTTATTGTTTCATACAAATTATACAGCATTATTGTTGAAGCTAGAGATGACCACTTGGTAGTCTCCCACGTTCTGCGCATGCGCGGGCTCGCCGAGCTGCGCCGCTCGACTCGGCGTGCCAGTTCGCCGCTAGCCCTCCGAGAGAGCGCTCGTACTTTCCGAAGTTTCAATAAATTATTTTTCCACGAGACCTTTTGCTTTTTGTTTTCTCTTTACAAGAATCACCCTACCTGATTCCAACAATTATCATATTTATTAGTTCATTTGTACATTTTTATAATTTACTTAATTATTCACAATTTTGAACGCTATTATATTACTTTTGTTAATTCAACTAGCATGAATCATTGTCTCCAATATCAATATAAATAATTCTAATATGACAATATCTTTTCTAATTTATTTATTTTATTAAATAAAAATAATTATAAATACTATAGAAAATTATCAATTTTATCAACAGCTAAATTTTTATATTCTCTTTTAGACTGTATATAACATTATAATGCCCAACAATCTTTAATTTAATATTCCTTTCATTTTCTAAGAACTCATTTCAATAAATCACTTCGCAGGGACAGTCGATCTACCCTTCACAATTGGTGGCCAGACTCGAATATTGACAGCCCTTATAGTGCTGGAGCTGAGAGAAAGGTGCAATCTAGGCGCAGATTTCGTCTCAGCATTTGACACTTGACTTGATACCAAAGATCGGAAATTAACGGTCTAAAATTTGGACGAAATCATTCATACCGTCGAAGCTCCTAACACCCATAATAACTAGCCCACGTTAGCATCGATCAGTCTAAAAGATTTACACGAAAATCAGAAATGAATGTTAGAAGAGTTGCTTGACCGAGTAATCTCGAAAAACAATGGCCTGCTTGAAACTTGTCGAACGAATAAGCAGAAATATTATCTAATTTCGAAGCGCTCAGTAGAGATGATGTACGCTCAAGTAAGAGAGCAACTGTCGGCAGGGGTCATCGAATAGTCTGACAGTGACTGGTCTAGCCCAGTCGCAATGGTCATCAAAGGTGACGGCGTTGGACTAAATGAAAAACATCGAATGTGGGTAGACTATCAAAAGTCAGCGCATACCCGATACCATTCATGGATACGATTCTGAGTAAGCTGTCACTGAAAAGTTCGAAGATCATTTAAGAGTATTAGAAACAGCTTTAACGAAACTGGTAAAAGCCAGTTTGACAATGAACTGAGAAAAGAGTTACTTCTGCCAAAGTGAAGTAAGGTATCTTGGGGTACTCGTCAACCAAGATGGCATCTGTCCGGATCCGTACAAAATAGCTCCAATCGTCGATTATTATCCAACATCTAAGATCCTTAAGCAGTTACGCAGGTTTCTTGAAATATCTTCCTGGTATCAAAAATTTTTGAAAAGTTTCGCTACGATAGCCGAGCCTTTGACTCGACTGACTGAGAAAATCAACATGTCATAATTGAGGCTAGGAGGAAAAAGGTGCGTTCCAACAAATAAAAATGCTCATAGCCTCGGCCCCGGTTCAGCACTGGTCAAATTTCTCCGAAACCTTACAGTGCGATGCCTCAGACACAATCTTAGGTGCTGTCCTGAAAACGATCAAAAAATTAAACGATTAAAGGCGAGGAGAGAGTAATTGCATTCGCTAGTTGAACCATGACCTCGACAGTACACAATTACACAGCGAGCGAGCGCGAGTGTTCAGCAGTAATATGGGTCATACGCAAGTACCGCCCGTATATTGAAGGCTACTACTTTGACGTGATCACTGATCACAGCAGTCTCAAGTGGCTTTGCAATTTGCGCAACCCCACTGGACGACTAACTCGATAACTACTGGAGATGCAAGGGTGCGACTATATAATCCAGCAACAAAAATGTTTGCTGAATCGTGTATCGAATGTGTTATTTCGTATGTTACAGAGATGTCAAAATGGAAGAATACGAGACGTCCGAAGAAGAGGTACCCACAATCGCTAGCATTAATACAGCAGAGGGATCGACTGATGATTAGTATGTTGGTGTACGTACAAAAGTACTACAGCGACTGCCAGAGCACCCAGGCTGGAAGGTTGTAAGAAGTAAACTATACCGCTACAAGCCTGGTCCTCTTGTCGATGATATCGTTGAAGACGAGCACGCCTAGAAACTCGTAATACCAAAGGAGAAAAAAGACCAGGTCCTTATCGAATATGATGATGAGCTAACCGCTGGCCACCTATACTGCCAAAAAATGCAACAGCAAGCAGCTTTGCTTTATTACTGGCCGACCATGAACAAAGATATTGAACAATACATCCAGGCAACTGTAACTTTTCTACCCCATGGAAAACTGTAGCAAAAGACGTTATTGGACCCCTTTTGAAATCTCCTCGTGGTCATAAATATCTGCTGATTTTCCAAGATAAGTTCACCCGATGGAAAGAATGCATACCTATCCGTAAGTTTAACGCTCAGATGATCATCAAACATCTAAAAAAGCGAGGGTTTTTAAGATTTTGTACTCTGGAATTATTCCTATCGGATAACGGAACGGAATTGAGAAACAAATCAATCGATAAGTTTCTTAAAGAGAGAAATGTACACCATACATTCTCTCCATCGTACCATCGCCAACCAAATACCGTAGAACGTATCATGTTAGGTCATATGTTAAATAAGAGAATAATATGAATTTAAATAAAATAAAATAACGACGCTACTGCGTGACGAAAAAAAATATTTTCCGTAGAGCTTAAGAGCAGGCGAGCGTCTGGACAGCGCAATTAGGCAGTCCGAAGAAATAGCCATTAAGAGCGCGTGCAGGTACAGCGATCGGGATCGGTATACGGCGGGCAGCGGCCCTATCGTAGAACTTGTATGCAACCGGGAAAAACCCAAGTATCTGGAGAAATTGCGAGCGACAATCTGGCGCCTCGAACTTTGTTTGTGCTGCGTCGCAGAATACGAAGCCGTGCAAAGCAAATTAAGAATTTGTAAAGTAGAATATTTTTAATAAATAAAATAGAAAATTAGATTCATATACATAATAAATTAAACAACAATTTATATTAAATAATAAAGTTTTTATTTTTATATTTCTAATAAGTTCTCTGAAAAAATCATGAAAATCATTTGGTATGAGCCGTCTATCCATCATGGCCCGTAGGTTAGTTTTTTTTTTGTCCACTTAAAGGAATTCTAAAGTTACAAGCCTTAGGCAATCTGTAATCTTTCATCAACTTCCATGTGAATTTTTTTTGTTTAATATTTAGTTTTTAAAAACTCTTTTGAAAATCATACACGGAAAGAATTTTTGAAATGCTACAACTAATATCTTGGGGGTGTGTGTGTGTGTGTCTCTCTCTCTCTCTCTCTCTCTATATATATATATATATATATATATATATATATATATATATATATATATATATATATATATATATATATATATATATATTTAGAGAATTGAGTTGGTTTGTATCTCCATCTTCTACGCTCCCTAATAGGAGATAAGGTAGGGAAAGGCGAACGGACCAGCTACAAAGAATAAAGACAATGCTGAGAGCTGATTGTGACTAGATTGTAATTATTAATGTACAAGATGTCTAGGTCTGTTCGACCCGGTGGCTAGGCCGTAACTGATTCACAAAAAGTGACAAAGCTTCTAAGTTCCCCTCGCGCTGGCCACGTCGTGGTGCTCCGCTAGGCGGCGCGTCGGGCCGCATGTGGTGGTAGGAGGGGACCGCCACACACACACACACACACACACACATATATATATATATATATATATATATATATATATATATATATATATATATATATATATATATATATATATATATATATATATATATATATATGCTGCCACATATACTGCAGTATCGCCATGGAAAATTTCCTGTGACAAGTTCAAGCAATATTTCCATAGAGCCATCCGCAATTATTGGGGCAGGCTCATGGAATAGTTGCGGGCGCTCGTACTGCTAGGATACAAATCTCATCAGTGAGTTTGTGACCTGATCAAAAACTTTAAGTTAATTGAATGAACTTTAATAACAAATATCTTACTCATGTCAGTTATAGATGGATGTTTTTACTCGAAGGAAATTGGAATATATGGTTTAGTTGATATCTTGTGTCTTCCCTAGTGGAAATGAAAATTGTGCCAAATTGTGCCTAACTGTGCCAAATTGTGCCAAACTATGCCAAACTATGCCAGGTAATGCTAAACCTATAGAGTCCCCGATAACATCGCGTGCCGGGCATTTTGGGGTCACGCGTGCTGTCCGCTCGTGCCGTCATTGTGACGTCCCCAAGAAATCTTTCGTTGGAATTTTCAAAATTTTTTTTTCCCGCCATTCGGGAAGTCATAATGTTGACATTTTGGCGGCACAGCGTGCCAGCACGCGTGCTCACATTGCGACGGCACGAAACTTTGTCAGAATGACGTCCATGAATGCCGACTGTATGACACCGGCACGAACGAAGGCAAAATGTCGGCATTTTGCGGTCACGCCGTGTTGGCACTCATGGCAGCATTATGAAGACATTTTGAGGAGCTACCTGACGGCATTGTGCCGTCGACCCGTGTTCAAAATTTATTAACATTTGGCGCTCTCAGAGTGCTAGCAGAATGCCTGCTGGGAGTGCTGCTCGCCATGACAGCATTCTGTCGGAACGAAATTCCCGCAGAATGCTGGCTTTGTTGGCTGCGAAACTTAGAAAATTTTCAGCCGCACAATTCACAAAATAAGGCTTTTCAATGTATGATATTTTAAGGTTGTTGATTTTGTTAATTTGGGCTATTATTTATCCACCGGACTTTGTTCGTTGTCAATTTTCACTAATCATATTATAATGACGACTCTTTTATAACTACCGAATTTATAGCAGCCTGCCGGTTTCACGCCTATACACGAAATAAGCGGCGAATATCGATGGTGTTATCGCGTTGATAATAATTCTGGTTATTGTTTATTACAATAACTTGCAACTTTATTAACATCAACAGCTGCTCGCAGTACATAAGGACACAATTAGCTATGACTTGTAACAAGTGTTCGTGGTCGAGTGGTAAAGTGCCAGCCTGCTAACTAAAAGGTTCAGGGTTCGATCCCCGTTAGGGTTTTAATTTTTTTGTTTTTTCGTTAATTTAAGTGCCGGCACGATGCTTGCACCGCGTGCCGTCATTGTGCTCAGCACAATGCCGTCATTTCCGTGTCCCGGAGCAGGGGTACCTGGACGTCACGCGTGGCCCATTCCGAGCAGTCTCAGTGCCGTCATTCCGCCGACATCATGTTATCGGCCCCAATAGCAGCACGTGCCGGGCATTTTAGGGTCACGCGTGACGAGCACGCGTGCTGCAGTTGTGACGTTAACGTGCCGTCAGCCATGGCCGCCAACATTTGTATTCTGCATGATGACGGCACAATGAGACACCATACGCTCGCGCATTTGGGGTCGGCATTTTGGCGACACGGATGTTCGGAACGTATGCCGCGTTGATCCATATATATATATATATATATATATATATATAATATTTTTTTCCGCTTTTTGACGCCAATGTACCGACATTTTGCTTTTGATGCGCGATAATAATCGCGTATATTTTTTAAAAATGCGTTATTTATTTAATATAAACGTATTGTGATTAGTTTCAACTATAATTATTTATATCGAGGATGCCATCGATCTGTCTGTTATATTTGTCTCTCTCCTCTCTCTATCTCTCTATCTATCGTCTACTCCCCGTGATGATCGATGCAGTTTCATTTCGGAGTCGTGTTTTGTAATAGCAAAATACACGAAAACTAGAATTTTTAATTATTACAAGTGATTATTTATAACGTGTCGAATCCTTCGTCCCAGAAGCAGTGTGATTTTCAAGAAGACGTATAATTTTCAATAAGTCATGTTTCGAGGTTATGTTGATAGGCTCTTTTCTTTTATGGCTTTCAACGATATCAATGACATTATATTAACTGTTTTTTTCTTTACAAAAAAATTCAAGAACCATCGAATCGTCTTCAAGCATTTCAACTGCACATTTTCGAGTCGTCATCATTGGAGTCGTCATCATTGCAGTTGTCATCATTGCAGTCGTCATTATTAGATAAGTATTATTTATTTTATAAACTTATCTTTAAAGTTCAGTCTCAGCTTCTTGCAATTTATTTGCAGTAGCGGTAGCAGCAGTATTAGCAGTAGCAGCAACAGGATAACCGACGTACTCGAGGCAAGGAAACAGTAGGTCTAATTAATAGTATAACAAATCATTGTTTCATTTCTATATTAATACTATGTATGTAAATTTTGCAGGTGCAGCATTAATCGAGGAATAGTCAGAAGAAGATTTCAAGATTCAACGACACAAGGCAGGTACATTTTTATCAGAAGTGCTTCCGGAAAACGCACTTTTTGAGTACCAGGTACACCTTCTTCTTGGTGTGAAGTCATGAAACAATATCTGTAACTTAGATACACTCAGGGTGCTTGAATATACAATTTCATGTTTGTTGGATGAGCCTGTTTCAAAGAAATCAAATGTTGACCTAAAATATGATGAAAAAATAGTATATCTTGAAACAAATCCATCGTACAGACTTGAAATTTTATATGCAAGACCTCAGAGTGCATTCTAAGAAATATCTATTCTTTCATGACATTACGTCAAGCAGGAGATACACTTTTATCAGAAGTGCTTCAGGAAAACGCACTTTTTGAGTACCAGATACACCTTCTCCTTGGTGTAATGTCAGGATACAATAAATATGATTTGGAATATACTCAGAGGGCTTGCATACAACATTTCATGTTTGTTTGATGCTTCAGTTTGAAAAAATTGAAGAATTTAGTCAAACATTTAAAGAAATTGAAATTTATACAACTCTGTTCATCGAACAATCATGAAATTATGCATGTAAACCCTCTTACTGTATTTTACAGATCTATGTTTATCTGTGAATTAGTCTCTTTAATTTTAATACTTTTTTTATATTTTACAGAATAAGCAGGAGTCGTATAACAACATGTAGTTGTAATAACAGCTGTGACTGACTGATTATGTAAAATAGAGCTGTACTTTAGTCAAATTTTCACTGTTTCTGCTATTATCATAATGTACGTGACGTAATGGCTAAAGGGGAAAGAAAGTTACATTTATATAAAATCTTTTACTAAGCAAAGCTAACCTCTACAGAAAATTGCTTATTTCGCATTAAAATGTTATGCTTTTGTCTTTAATTCGAAATATATCATATTTTTATTAATAAATTCGAAACATTATGTTTGCATAATTATATTACATCGCTTTAAGCCTTTATAAAAAAAACTTATCTCGATGATATAATTTCATTTTTAAATTTTCGCGCTCTTATGTCGCTTGAACGGGAATGTCTGTGATTGGTCCAGCCGATGCGCTTACTATAGATATATGTATAGACCGATCGCTATTCATTTGTTTTGAACAAACGAAATTTATAAGGCCATTGTTGAATTCACTCTTCCTTTGTCTTGCTACGAGAGAAGATTGACTTGCTGTATAATCGCTGAATTTTGCCGAAATTCTTTCGATAACCTTATTCCATTTTTCAATATTATTTTTCTTTTTTTTTTATTATATATTAATATTTTTTATTTCCATTTAATCTCCTTTTTTTCGTAGGAATTTGCTTTTCCAAATACTTCTACGATAAGGTACGAAAGTTGTTACACGTGGTCGTGTATGCTAAGAAAAATAACAAATTTGTTTATTTATGTGCTCCAAAGGATCCAGAAAAAGAGGCTTCAAGGAGCACAGCATCATCTCCTGGGCTAAATTGCGCTGGAAGGATTTTTTTATTAACATTTTAGGTAAGTTAAAAAAACAATCTTTATTAACAAATTACTTCATTTATATACTCTTTTATGAGATTACGCCAAGCAGAAGGTCAACTTTCATCAGAAGCGTTTCCGCAAAAAATACTTTATTTAAGTATTAGATACACCTTCTGCTTGGTGTAAAGATATGAAAGATCAATATATATTATACTAATTGTATTTTATTTTATAGCAAAATGAGAAATCTTATTTTTTTCATTGATTTCAAAAAACTAATTATTTTTGGTTATTTTCTGCAGGTACATACACTTCCAACTACTACGTTAGGGCTTCAAGGATCATCAGAGGAGAGAAAACCATATCCTCCGTTCAATTATCCTTGGAACGCTGTTCTTCATTTTCAGGTAAACATCTGCATTTTTTATTAAGTTTGTACGATGTGTAATTTTTGATGAATTTTTTTTTTAAATGTTCTTAAGCTCAAAATTTTAATTTTTTAAAACTCATCCATCGTACAGATTTGAAATTTTGTATGCAAGCCCTCTGAGTGTATTCTGTGTTATATCTATTCTTTTATAAGATTACACCAAGCAGAAGGTGGATCTGGTACTAAAAAAGTACCGTTAGCGACACTGGTTTTCATAAAAGATTACCTTCTCCTTGGTGTAAAATGAAAAGTCATGAAAGAATATCTGTAACTTAGAATACACTCAGGGAGCTAGAATATACAATTTCATGTTTGTTGGATGAGTCTGTTTCAAAGAAATCCAATTTTGACCTAAAATATGATGAAAAAATAGTATATCTTTAAACAGAGCCATCCTACAAACTTGAAATTTTATATGCTAGCCCTCAGAGTGCATTCTAAGAAATATCTATTCTTTCATGACATTACACCAAGCAGAAGGTGGTTCTGGTACTAAAAAAGTACCGTTAGCGAGACTGGTTTTCATAAAAGAATACCTTCTACTTGGTGTAATGTCATGATAGAAAATATATAACTCAGAATACAGTGAGAGGGCTTGCATACTTAATTTCAAGTCTCTACGGTGGATAAAATGTGTAAAATTCAAATTTATATATTGAAGGTACTAGAATTTATGTGTTGATACTTATAAATTGTTTATTTTATTTGAAAGAAACTGTCATTATATCAATGTATTTTGTTTCGTAGGTACAGCTTCTGGACTTTTTGAGCAACAGACAGCGGTAGAGAGGTACTACCGATTTCTGGATTGATCTCGACTTATTCGGTTGTATACCATCATAAAGTTGCTCATTCTCTTATAATTATATTGCGTTCATATTGCATTGCGTCAACGGTACGAAAAATGTACCGGCTCGAAGGTATTCGTTCGAGAAAAAATTTATTCGATTGTACGCCGGATCATCGAGCTCGTATAAATAGGTTGATGCAGAGAGCACGATCGGATTATTTTACAAACAGTTTGCCAGGCGTAGATGAGCCTGCTCTTGAAAGCGATTTAGGATTTGCTTCGCTTCTTCCTGAATTACATGCTGATCGTTATGATGATGTGCAGCAGCAGCAGGAGCAGCAGCAGGCGGTGGCTAGGGCTCCTTCTATAGTATCGAACGATTCTCGTTCTCTTTTCGATGATGTGAGAGATGTTGATTCTTCATCTGATCGTTTATCAGATTATTCATCCGTAGGATTTGAGAACGTGGAGCAGTTCGAAGCTAAATTACGTACACTATTCACAGAGAATAACATCAACCATCAGCAAGCTGGAACTATTTTGCGACTCCTCAAAAGTCATGCTTGTTTCACTGGGCTTCACGTGGATCCTAGAACGATATTGCGCACGCCAGCTCATTCGGCTTCTATAAAGAAAGTAGCTGGAGGAGAATATTTGCACTTGGGCGTCCAGGAGGCCATTTGCTCAATTTTATCGTCCACTCCTTTGCGTTTGCATCCAGCTGGTGCTCTTGAAATTGACTTCAGCACCGATGAGGCATCTCTCGATAAAAATGGAAAAATATTAATGTGGCCGATACAGATCAGGGTGGCGAATATTTCCGGCAGTGCTCCACAAACAATTGCTCCACACAAGATGCTTCATCGCTGACGCTCTTGCTCGCGCTTTTACTCTAGGACATCGTAGCCATAATTCACGAGCTCCCTGCTCAAGGTGTTGGGTCAGGGGTGAACACGTTAGAGCTGGTGTTATGGTTTACAGGGGGACAGATCACAGACTTCGCACAGATGAAGAGTATCGTTCTAAATTAGATTTAGATCATCACAAAGATGAAGATTGCGCTCTCGCTAATCTTCCATTTGATTTAGTTGGTAGCACGGTTTTCGATTACATGCACCAGGTATGTATCGGTGTAATGGAAAAAATTTTACAAGGATTGATCGACGGTAGATTTGTTGCATCAGCAAAAATCGCTGATAAGTGCAGTCTACGAATTTTGGATAATAGACTGGAGCACGTGAAAAACTTTTGTCCGTCGGATTTCGCTCGGAAGCCTGTCAATATTCTAAGGCATGGCCAGTTTAAAGCCACCGAGTACCGTCAGATTCTTCTCTACAGTGGTCCAGTAATTTTTCGAGGACTTATGAACCCTGCTATGTACAAGCATTTCATTCTGCTTAGTACAGCAATTCGAATCCTCGCAAATCCGGTTGTCTCTATGGAGTCCATTGATTTTGCTGAAAAATGTATCAAATTGTTCGTGGAGACTGCCTCGGATATATACGGCATTGAATTACTTTCGTACAATGTTCACACATTGTTGCATTTACCAGATGACGTAAAACGGTATGGTCCTTTGGATAATTTCTCCGCTTTTCTGTACGAGAATAACATGTCCTTTTGTCGGAAATTATGTCGTAAGAACGATCAGCATTTGCAGCAAATTTCCAGGAAACTGGCTGAAAATTGCCGTACTTCATCCAAAAAATTTGTCGATCCAGGTCACTTAAGTTATATTTCCAATCATTTGAGAGGTCCTCTTATTCCTGGTTGTGGAGAATGCATGCAGTACAAGAAGGTTGTAAAAGGCTCGACTCATTTATCAATTATAAAAAAAGATAGTACGGTCATGCTGGACGATGGTTCGATAGGCATCATAAGAAATGTGATCGAATTAAAAGATCAGGGATGTCATCTGGTAATCAATCTTTTTAGCAACATTGAGGATATTTTTGATCTTCCTTGTAGCTCCTCTTTGGTTGGAATTTTTCGTTGTTCTAATCTGAATCGTCAAATAACTATTGTCAAACTCGAACGAGTGGTTGACAAGTGTTTCAGAATGCCGTACTGGTCAGCTGACGATCGCATCTCTTCAACGTATTGCACCGTAGTTAAAATCCTATCCGCTCGGTTATAAAATTTCCTTTTCTTTCATTATTCCATATTTTTCATAATAATGTCAATTACTTTTTTTCCATTATTATCATCCATCAATATTTCAGATGAATTCGAAAAACTCCGGTTCTATTTCTCCTCGCAAAGCTGCTGCGAATTTGAATAGAAGTATGCAGTCCCTCAAAGAAGGCTTTAAACCTGCACCTTCTTCAAAAGGTCAACGCTACAAGTCGACAGCTCAACCGAGCAATTATCAATCCCAGTCATTGATCTCCAAGACGCCTGGACCGTACCGACCACGACCAGCAGTAGCAGCACGACCAACAGCACCAGCACGACCATCATCGACATCTCAATCTTTCACGCAATTTCAACCGCGTGCAACGTCGACACAGAAGTCGATCAACGCAGCACCAACATCTCTGCCGCGTGTACAGCCACCTAATCCAGGATCATCGTACTCACGGCTGGCCGATGAAGGTAAAAAATATTTTATACGACTATAATATTCTTTGTATAGATAGATTGTCCATTTATTGTAATATTATTATTATTTATCTTACAGCATCAACGTCTCGTGATCAGAGCCGCGGCCAATCATTAGCGAGACAAAATGTAGTGGTGCAGCAGGATTCTGTGGCGATCCAACAACTCAACAGCAAAATCGAGTAAGATTCGATATCATTATTTACCGCTGTATATCCTAATAAAATAATAAATTTCATTTTCCGCTTTTTAAATCGAAAAATTGCCAAGTTGGAAGGCTCAAACAAGTACGTGAAATACTATCGTAACAATAATTTAATATATCTAATAATAACTCCATTTTTTTAACTATTTCATATATATATTATTAACTTATATATTATTAATTTACAGCGCTATGAATACGAGACTCGCCAACTTGGAGAAAACTGCCAGGTACGTATTACTTTTATTTCATTTTAATCGTATATTTAATCATTATAAAGTTGATTAATTTACATGTTTTACTTTCAGTGACATCAAACAAGGCATCAAGAGCGTGGAGCAAGTAGCTCGGTAAAATGATTTTCAATCCTACGTTATATTTTCAAAT
This sequence comes from Nasonia vitripennis, assembly GCF_009193385.2. Taxonomy (NCBI): domain Eukaryota; kingdom Metazoa; phylum Arthropoda; class Insecta; order Hymenoptera; family Pteromalidae; genus Nasonia; species Nasonia vitripennis. Next base: position 178,752 of record NW_022280016.1, read on the forward strand.
ATATACTGTAGTAGGTTTGAAAATTAATTGTTCTTTGTAGATCGATGCACGAGATATTGGCTAATATTACCAGGAATAATAACAGAAGGGCAACAACGCGACCTGCCTCCCTTCCTTTCAAGTCAACCGCTGACCTCGTAGCCTTTGACGATTGCAGTGAAGAGAAATTTCGACACCTTGTAAGTACATATATTGAATCTAAACTTTCATTTGTATTTTTTTTTTCTATTACTTAATTAATTGATTGTTTGCAGGTTGACTACCTCGACTACATAAAAGGGTTGAATCCAACGGATACAGCAGCTAAATTCATCAAGAACTGCTTTATTATCGACGAGGACCTCTTCAGGAATTTGACATGGCACGGCTCCAAAACGAACGACCATCTGATGGCTTTGAAGAGCACAAAGTTCGCGAAAGCTTGCGCAGGTATGTATAATTTCTTACAAATATTATTTATTTTACAAATTAACAATTTATATTATATATTTACAGAAGCTATGCCGTTAAACCCGATCACGCTGAAGAAGCCGACAGAGGATCAGTTTTCCGTGGCCATGACAAAGGCCCTGAAAAGTGCTAAGGAGGGTTATAGAAGGAAGAGAAAACAGCCAACCTTCAATGAGGATATCATCGCGTTGCAACCACAACCTCGAAGGCCCTGCCAGCAACAGTGGCAGCAACGCAACGACCAACTGGAGAGGAACGACAACGTAGCTCCCATCGAGGACAACGGTGACAACGGCGGCGACTACGGCGGCTACGGCGGTCAGAACGACGACGGCAACTACGGAAACCAGGACCACGACGACGTTTTGGAAGGTCATCAGGACGTGGACTACAACGGAGGAGGCCAGGGCCACGGCAACTACAGAGGCCAGAACGAGGACATCTTCGAAGGTCAGGACAACGGTGACAACGGCGTCGTCTACGTCGATCAGGACGACGACGGCGGCTACGGCGGTCAGGACGACGACGGCGGCTACGGCGGTCAGAACGACGACGAAAAATACGCAGACCAGGACCACGACGACGTTTTGGAAGTCCAGGACGTGTACTACGGAGGAGAAGGCCAGGACCACAACAACTACAGAGGCCAGGACGACCGCGGAGAGTACCAAGAGGACGAGACGCAAGACATGTTTGCAGATTAATGAGTTTTTCTTATTTACATTACTATGCATTTAATTTAATATTTTTTCAGGTTGAACGCTCGTTCACATTTTTTACAAATTTTTCTTTTTTTACATTTAACTTTTTTTATATTTCATATTTAATGTAGTCTTAAAAAATGTTAACGAGCGTTGGAGGGGCTGATTGCTGTGGTTGAGCCTCACACGAGAGGGGCGAGGACAGGGGCCCCTCTCACTCACTCTAAAAAATAATATACAAATCACGACAAATGGAATTTTATTTTTTCAGGTCCCTCTTCTAAATCATCGACAAGGCAAGGATACGAGGTCCCTTACACATGGAAAATATTGAAATAAGATAAGTATAATCGCATCAATTTATATTTTTATCTTGTTATAAATGTTTCTTTTTGAAAATTTTTCTCGTTTCAGGAGTAGCAAGGACAACGGCAGAATCAATAAGACGAATAACATCAGGCAATCACCCTTATAATTGTAAGTAATAATTTTTGTAATATGTCATTTATTAATCATGATACATTCAGAAGTGTTGCATATTGAATTTCAAGTCTGTACGATAGATCAGTTTTCATAAATTTCTTAATTCCAACATTTATTAATCTCCAAATTTTAATTTTACTAAACAGATCCATTGTACAGACTTGAAATTTTGTATGCAAGCCCTCCAAGTGTATTCTTAATCATATCTATTCTTTTATAAGATTACGCCAAGCAGAAGATACACTTTTATCAGAAGTGCTCCCGGAAAATGCACTTTTTGAGTACCAGATGCACCTTCGGCTTGGTGTAATGTCAGGTAAAATATATATGACTTAGAATATACTCAGAGGGCTTGCATATTAAATTTCAAGTCAATACGATAGATCAGTTAAGATAAATTCATGTTTTCCTATATTTTTCAAATCAAAATTTTAATTTTTCAAAACTGATCCATCGTACAGATTTGAAATTTTATATGCAAGCCCTCGAAGTGTATTCTTAATCATATCTATTCTTTTATGAGATTACGCCAAGCAGAAGATACACTTTTATCAGAAGTGCTCCCGGAAAATGCACTTTTTGAGTACCAGATACACCTTCTTCTTTCAAAAAACTAATTATTTTATGTTATTTTCTGCAGGTACATACACCTGCAACTACTACCTTAGTGCTTCAAGGATCATCAGAGGAGAGGAAACCGTATTCTCGGTTCAATTATCCTTGGAACACTGTTCTTCATTTTCAGGTAAACATCTGCACTTTTCATTAAGTTTGTACGATGGGTAATTTTTCATGAATTACTTTTTTTCAATGTTCTTAAGCTGAACATTTTAATTTTTCAAAACTCATGTATCGTATAGATTTGAAATTTTGTATGCAAGCCCTCTGAGTGTATTCTGAGTTATATCTATTCTTTTATTAAATTACACCAAGCAGAAGGTGGATCTGGTACTAAAAAAGTACCGTTAGCGAGACTGGTTTTCATAAAAGAATACCTTCTACTTGGTGTAATGTCATGATAGAAAATATATAACTCAGAATACAGTGAGAGGGCTTGCATACTTAATTTCAAGTCTCTACGGTGGATAAAATGTGTAAAATTCAAATTTATATATTGAAGGTACTAGAATTTATGTGTTGATACTTATAAATTGTTTATTTTATTTGAAAGAAACTGTCATTATATCAATGTATTTTGTTTCGTAGGTACAGCTTCTGGACTTTTTGAGCAACAGACAGCGGTAGAGAGGTACTACCGATTTCTGGATAGATATGAATTGGAATACACTCAGAGAGCTTCAACACAAAATTTTAAGTCTGTACGATACATCAGTTTTAAAAAATGTTGAAAAAAATGAATTTATCAAACCTGATTCATTCAACAGACTGGAAATTATGTATACAAGCCTTCTCATTATATTTTAAATAATATCTATTTATAAATTACTAATTTGTATTTTGAATTTTTACAGGAACCAAAGGACTATAGGCAGCAGGATTATGAGCAAGCAATTAACAGGAAGAAAAAATTCAAATACGTGTTTTGATATATAATTATTGTAATTATTATGTATTACATTTATTAATATGTATATTCCAGAAATAAATTTTGATTATTTTATTAATAATAGTTTATTTTTAATTTTAATAACAAAAATAAATCCGCATACATCCGGTGCGCGTGCTCAAAATAAAAATTTCATTTTGCAAAATGCCGGCACAATGCGCGCATATAATGTGCAAAATGCCCGCATATTTGCAGCACGAATGTAGCGTACCCTGAGCATTGCGTGCGGGCACAGCGCTCTGGCACATGCTCGTCATATGACGGTCAAAAGCCGGGGCACCTGGCAATCTCGCGTGCGGCACGAATGTCGTCGTGTTGCCATCATTGTGCCGAGCCTTGCGGTTTGGGGGGGGTTATTCAGAAAATATTTTTCCGACTTTTTGCAATAAATTGGCATATCCTGGCACGAATTGGCATATTTTAGCACAAAATGGCATAGTTCAGCATAGAGTGGCACAGTATAGCACAACTCATTTATAATAATAAAATTAATTATTTTTAGGAATAGTCAAGACTGTTGAAACAGTTAAAAGATGAGATAGGGTTACTAAAAATATAAAAATAACTAAAAGCCAGCTCTACAAAATAATTTTTTTTTATTATTTCATGAAAAATGAACTCGTGACATTGAGCTTTCGTTGAGTTTCAACAAAGATAGAATATCGCAATAATAATGCTAAGTAAAAATTACCCTATAAAATGTATTTTTCTTTACAGTAATAAACCTTTAAGGTAACAATAATCATCTTAAATGTATGCAAACGTAATTACTTATTTTGTAATAATTATTTCGTACGTAGATTATTTTTTGGAGTTTAAACATTTTAAATTAAACAAATATCATTTTGTATTGATCATTTTGTACGTACATAATTTTTTTAAATTTGTTCATTTTAAATTAAACTAATATCATTTTGGTTTGATTTTTGGTTGTATTAATTATGTTATATCAAATATAAAAAAATAAATATGTAATTGACTTCAATTACTTAACATTTTTTAAATCTTAAATGCATTCAATAAACATTCAATGTAATAAAATAATATTACAACTAAAAATGCACATTTCTTTAAGCTGTAGTAATAATACTGTTGTAATCGCGCTTACTTATTTTGGCTTTTATTCTTGTTCAGTCTCATCATCATATTGTTCATTATTTTGACTATTTCTTACTTGCTTATTTTTATTCATCAATACAACTGATTTGATTACAATGCCCTTGTTCACAGTATTATTTGTATCTTCCATCTGGTTTATATATAGCGGATCTATCAATGGTTCTGGAACCAATTGTTGAGTATATTATCGTTGTTATTCAAAGCATTAGTGATGGTCGACGATTGTGTTAAAGGAACATAATGTGATAAATAGGACGAGTGCTGGTCAAATTGTTGTCTACGAAGTTCTGAAATAGATGCTGTGATATTTTGGTTCTCTGTTGTTGGCTTATTATCTCTGGCTAATTTTTTTCTTGCAGCAGTTATAGAGTTGTGCTGATAGGTTGTGCATTTCTCCAATTCGTTGTCTATTTGTGCAGATGTGAAACCTTTAGCAACTAGAAATTTGTAGAATTCATCCTCCACAACACTTTTTTTAACAGGTGACAGGATCAAATTTGAACTATTTTTTGCAATAATTTGAGTAATATACTATATATATGGCTCAAAATTTACAAATCTTTCTCTTTTTCAGTACCGAATAAGAGTACAAAATTTAAGAAAATGTGACTGCGATATAAAACGTTAGAAAATTCACCAGATCCCCAACTTAAAAAGTTATATTTCAAATATATAGATACAATTTCAACTTTTTAGAGCTTTATTATGCATATAAATTGATATTGAAGAATTTATCAACTTTCTCAAGAACAATGACCTAAGATAGAAAGTCAATAGAAAATATCACAGTTTACTTCTGCGGAGGGACAATTCTTGACTGGCATGCTATAATCAAAATATTAGAATTAGCTTTTCGTATACAATCTGAATTTACTTTGAAAATTTCTTTAAGGGGTCAAGCCTGGGTTACATCCTGCAAAAAAAACAAAAAGATATTCTTCTTACCAAAAAATTTTTGATTTGATGTAATTTGAAAAAAAAAATTGTATTGAAAATATATAAAATATACACCATTTTTATCGAAAAAAAACATGTATATACCTTGTAAAATCATTGACCAAAATTCATGACATTTCACTATATAAATAAGTGTTATTAGTCACTTGCCACGGCTTTTTGAAAGATCCGGACCGTCTTCTTTACTCTATTCGGGCTTAAAATGTACCTTAAACATGCCCCCTCGGACCGATCGAGAGACATTGCTTAAAAAACATAAATCAAATACTGCTAGCAAAAATTTTTTGGTAAGAAGAATATCTTTTTTTTTGCAGGATTTAACACAGGCTTGACCCCTTAAAGAGAAAATCTCTTTTCATAGTCTGAGCTAATTTAATAATTTTAGCAGCAGTAGGTGGCATTAATTGAATGAAAATCTGCTTTTTCCACCGTCTTATCTCATGCACAAAACACTCACGATTATACAATAATCGTAATTTTTAGAAAAACCTGCAAACAATCCAAAGTCATAGTGCTGTCGAGCGTGCATGCACGTGGTCCGTAAATTCCAAGGGGCCAGCCGCAATAATTGGGGTTATGCCATGGAACTATTGGCGGGAGAGAGCGCCTGCAATTTTTCCGTAGCGCTAGTCGCAGTCCAGGCGGCAGCACCTGGAACAACTCCAGACAGCTCGTTTAAGAGAAGCTCTGTTAAAGTAGTAGTGAAAAGAAAAATATAGAATTTGTTTTAATTCAACCAATGTGCCCTAGGCGCCGCAACTTTTCATCTAAATATGCATCGGCACACAAGGTGGGGGGGGAGGGGGGGCAAAAAAGAGATAAAGACAACAAAAAAAAAAATAACTAAAATTATGATCATAAATCGTCATATTTTTAGGATGAAACTACACGTACATTTTTAAAACCAGCTACCCCTCGCGCCGTGACTTTTCAGAGAAGCGTGTCAGCAAAAAGCTCACACGTCGGCAAGGC
>NW_022280016.1:197500-200000 GCF_009193385.2 Nasonia vitripennis
AGCGAAGGAAGTCAAGAGAGAGTGATTTTTGACGCTCCAATACTTGAATTTTTATAACCAAATACCCCAAGCGCCGAGATCTTTAGAGAAGCGTATCAGCTAGTAGCTTTTACGTCGGCAAAGCAGAGATAAGCAAGAGAGAGAGAGAGATAGACAGAGAGAGAGAGAGCGAGAGCGATTTTTGAATTTTAGAGAAGCGTGTCAGCAAAAAGCTCATACCTCGGCAAGGCGGAGAATGGCAAGAGAGAGGGAGAGCGATTTTTGCCTTTCCAAGACGTCAATTTTTTAAACCAGCTATACAACGTGCCACGATTTTTAGAGAAGCGTATCAGCTACAAGCTTATACGCCGGCAAAGCGAAGGAAGTCAACAGAGAGTGATGTTTGACGCTCCAATACTTGAATTTTTATAACCAAATACCCCACGCGCCGAGATCTTCAGAGAAGCGTATCAGCTAGTAGCTTTTACGTCGGCAAAGCAGAGATAAGCAAGAGAGAGAGAGAGAGAGAGAGAGAGATTTTTGCCTTTCCAAGACGTCAATTTTTTAATCCAGCTACCCCCGCGCCGGGACTTTTTAGAGAAGCGTGTCAGCTACAAGCTTATACGTCGGCAAAGCGAATGAAGTCAAGAGAGAGTGATTTTTGACGCTCCAATACTTGAATTTTTATAACCAAATACCCCACGCGCCGAGATCTTCAGAGAAGCGTATCAGCTAGTAGCTTTACGTCGGCAAAGCAGAGATAAGCAAGAGAGAGAGAGAGAGAGAGAGAGAGATTTTTGCCTTTCCAAGACGTCAATTTTTTAACCAGCTACCCCACTGCGACACGAGTTTTAGAGAAGCGTGTCAGCAAAAAGCTCATACCTCGGCAAGGCGGAGAATGGCGAGAGAGAGGGAGAGCGATTTTTGCCTTTCCAAGACGTCAATTTTTTAAACCAGCTACCCCCGCGCCGGGACTTTTTTGAGAAGCGTGTCAGCTACAAGCTTATACGCCGGCAAAGCGAAGGAAGTCAACAGAGAGTGATGTTTGACGCTCCAATACTTGAATTTTTATAACCAAATACCCCACGCGCCGAGATCTTCAGAGAAGCGTATCAGCTAGTAGCTTTTACGTCGGCAAAGCAGAGATAAGCAAGAGAGAGAGAGATAGAGAGAGAGAGAGAGAGAGAGCGAGAGCGATTTTTGAATTTTAGAGAAGCGTGTCAGCAAAAAGCTCATACGTCGGCAAAGTGGAGAATGGCGAGAGAGAGGCAGCGCGATTTTTGCCTTTCCAAGACGTCAATTTTTTAAACCAGCTACCCCCGCGCCGGAACTTTTTAGAATAGCGTGTCAGCTACAAGCTTATACGCCGGCAAAGCGAAGGAAGTCAAGAGAGAGTGATTTTTGACGCTCCAATACTTGAATTTTTATAACCAAATTCCCCACGCGCCGAGATCTTCAGAGAAGCGTATCAGCTAGTAGCTTTTATGTCGGCAAAGCAGAGATAAGCAAGAGAGAGATAGATAGAGAGAGAGAGAGAGATTTTTGCCTTTCCAAGACGTCAATTTTTTAACCAGCTACCCCACTGCGACATGAATTTTAGAGAAGCGTGTCAGCAAAAAGATCATACCTCGGCAAGGCGGAGAATGGCAAGAGAGAGGGAGAGCGATTTTTGCCTTTCCAAGACGTCAATTTTTTAAACCAGCTAGTCGGCAAAGCAGAGATAAGCAAGAGAGAGAGAGATAGAGAGAGAGAGAGAGAGAGAGAGAGAGAGAGAGAGAGAGAGAGAGCGAGAGCTTTTACGTCGGCAAAGCAGAGATAAGCAAGAGAGAGAGAGAGAGATAGACAGAGAGAGAGAGAGAGAGCGAGAGCGATTTTTGAATTTTAGAGAAGCGTGTCAGCAAAAAGCTCATACGTCGGCAAAGCGGAGAATGGCGAGAGAGAGGGAGAGCGATTTTTGCCTTTCCAAGACGTCAATTTTTTAAACCAGCTATACAACGTGCCACGATTTTTAGAGAAGCGTGTCAGCTACAAGCTTATACGCCGGCAAAGCGAAGGAAGTCAACCGAGAGTGATGTTTGACGCTCCAATACTTGAATTTTTATAACCAAATACCCCACGCGCCGAGATCTTCAGAGAAGCGTATCAGCTAGTAGCTTTACGTCGGCAAAGCAGAGATAAGCAAGAGAGAGAGAGATAGAGAGAGAGAGAGAGAGAGAGAGCGAGAGCGATTTTTGAATTTTAGAGAAGCGTGTCAGCAAAAAGCTCATACGTCGGCAAAGTGGAGAATGGCGAGAGAGAGGCAGCGCGATTTTTGCCTTTCCAAGACGTCAATTTTTTAAACCAGCTACCCCCGCGCCGGAACTTTTTAGAATAGCGTGTCAGCTACAAGCTTATACGCCGGCAAAGCGAAGGAAGTCAAGAGAGAGTGATTTTTGACGCTCCAATACTTGAATTTTTATAACCAAATTCCCCACGCGCCGAGATCTTCAGAGAAGCGTATCAGCTAGTAGCTTTTATGTCG
>NW_022280016.1:205000-210000 GCF_009193385.2 Nasonia vitripennis
GAGAGAGAGAGAGCGAGAGCTTTTACGTCGGCAAAGCAGAGATAAGCAAGAGAGAGAGAGAGAGATAGACAGAGAGAGAGAGAGAGAGCGAGAGCGATTTTTGAATTTTAGAGAAGCGTGTCAGCAAAAAGCTCATACGTCGGCAAAGCGGAGAATGGCGAGAGAGAGGGAGAGCGATTTTTGCCTTTCCAAGACGTCAATTTTTTAAACCAGCTATACAACGTGCCACGATTTTTAGAGAAGCGTGTCAGCTACAAGCTTATACGCCGGCAAAGCGAAGGAAGTCAACAGAGAGTGATGTTTGACGCTCCAATACTTGAATTTTTATAACCAAATACCCCACGCGCCGAGATCTTCAGAGAAGCGTATCAGCTAGTAGCTTTTACGTCGGCAAAGCAGAGATAAGCAAGAGAGAGAGAGAGAGAGAGAGATTTTTGCCTTTCCAAGACGTCAATTTTTTAACCAGCTACCCCACTGCGACACGAATTTTAGAGAAGCGTGTCAGCAAAAAGCTCATATCTCGGCAAGGCGGAGAATGGCGAGAGAGAGGGAGAGCGATTTTTGCCTTTCCAAGACGTCAATTTTTTAAACCAGCTACCCCCGCGCCGGGACTTTTTAGAGAAGCGTGTCAGCTACAAGCTTATACGCCGGCAAAGCGAAGGAAGTCAACAGAGAGTGATGTTTGACGCTCCAATACTTGAATTTTTATAACCAAATACCCCACGCGCCGAGATCTTCAGAGAAGCGTATCAGCTAGTAGCTTTTAGGTCGGCAAAGCAGAGATAAGCAAGAGAGAGAGAGATAAGCAAGAGAGAGAGAGAGAGAGAGAGAGAGAGAGCGAGAGCGATTTTTGAATTTTAGAGAAGCGTGTCAGCAAAAAGCTCATACGTCGGCAAAGTGGAGAATGGCGAGAGAGAGGCAGCGCGATTTTTGCCTTTCCAAGACGTCAATTTTTTAAAGCAGCTACCCCCGCGCCGGAACTTTTTAGAATAGCGTGTCAGCTACAAGCTTATACGCCGGCAAAGCGAAGGAAGTCAAGAGAGAGTGATTTTTGACGCTCCAATACTTGAATTTTTATAACCAAATACCCCACGCGCCGAGATCTTCAGAGAAGCGTATCAGCTAGTAGCTTTTATGTCGGCAAAGCAGAGATAAGCAAGAGAGAGATAGATAGAGAGAGAGAGAGAGAAAGATAGAGAGAGAGAGAGAGAGAAAGAGAGAGAGAGCGAGAGCGATTTTTGCATTTCCAAGACGTCAATTTTTTAAACCAGCTACCCCCGCGCCGGGACTTTTTAGAGAAGCGTGTCAGCTACAAGCTTATACGTCGGCAAAGCGAAGGAAGTCAAGAGAGAGTGATTTTTGACGCTCCAATACTTGAATTTTTATAACCAAATACCCCACGCGCCGAGATCTTCAGAGAAGCGTATCAGCTAGTAGCTTTTACGTCGGCAAAGCAGAGATAAGCAAGAGAGAGAGAGAGAGAGATTTTTGCCTTTCCAAGACGTCAATTTTTTAACCAGCTACCCCACTGCGACACGAATTTTAGAGAAGCGTGTCAGCAAAAAGCTCATACCTCGGCAAAGCGGAGAATGGCGAGAGAGAGGGAGAGCGATTTTTGCCTTTCCAAGACGTCAATTTTTTTAAACCAGCTACCCCCGCGCCGGAACTTTTTAGAATAGCGTGTCAGCTACAAGCATATACGCCGGCAAAGCGAAGGAAGTCAACAGAGAGTGATGTTTGACGCTCCAATACTTGAATTTTTATAACCAAATACCCCACGCGCCGAGATCTTCAGAGAAGCGTATCAGCTAGTAGCTTTTACGTCGGCAAAGCAGAGATAAGCAAGAGAGAGAGAGAGAGAGAGAGAGAGAGAGATTTTTGCCTTTCCAAGACGTCAATTTTTTAACCAGCTACCCCACTGCGACACGAATTTTAGAGAAGCGTGTCAGCAAAAAGCTCATACCTCGGCAAGGCGGAGAATGGCGAGAGAGAGGGAGAGCGATTTTTGCCTTTCCAAGACGTCAATTTTTTAAACCAGCTACCCCCGCGCCGGTACTTTTTAGAGAAGCGTGTCAGCTACAAGCTTATACGTCGGCAAAGCGAAGGAAGTCAACAGAGAGTGATGTTTGACGCTCCAATAATTGAATTTTTATAACCAAATACCCCAAGCGCCGAGATCTTCAGAGAAGCGTATCAGCTAGTAGCTTTTACGTCGGCAAAGCAGAGATAAGCAAGAGAGAGAGAGAGAGAGAGAGAGAGAGAGAGAGAGAGAGAGAGAGAGAGAGAGAGAGAAAGAGAGAGAGAGAGCGAGAGCGATTTTTGCATTTCCAAGACGTCAATTTTTTAACCAGCTACCCCACGCGACACAAATTTTAGAGAAGCGTGTCAGCAAAAAGCTCATACGTCGGCAAAGCGGAGAATGGCGAGAGAGAGGGAGAGCGATTTTTGCCTTTCCAAGACGTCAATTTTTTAAACCAGCTACCCCCGCGCCGGGACTTTTTAGAATAGCGTGTCAGCTACAAGCATATACGCCGGCAAAGCGAAGGAAGTCAACAGAGAGTGATGTTTGACGCTCCAATACTTGAATTTTTATAACCAAATACCCACGCGCCGAGATCTTCAGAGAAGCGTATCAGCTAGTAGCTTTTACGTCGGCAAAGCAGAGATAAGCAAGAGAGAGAGAGAGACAGAGAGAGAGAGATTTTTGCCTTTCCAAGACGTCAATTTTTTAACCAGCTACCCCACTGCGACACGAATTTTAGAGAAGCGTGTCAGCAAAAAGCTCATACCTCGGCAAGGCGGAGAATGTCGAGAGAGAGGGAGAGCGATTTTTGCCTTTCCAAGACGTCAATTTTTTAAACCAGCTACCCCCGCGCCGGGACTTTTTAGAGAAGCGTGTCAGCTACAAGCTTATACGCCGGCAAAACGAAGGAAGTCAAGAGAGAGTGATTTTTGACGCTCCAATAATTGAATTTTTATAACCAAATACCCCACGCGCCGAGATCTTCAGAGAAGCGTATCAGCTAGTAGCTTTTACGTCGGCAAAGCAGAGATAAGCAAGAGAGAGATAGATAGAGAGAGCGATTTTTGTCTTTCCAAGACGTCAATTTTTTAAACCAGCTACCCCCGCGCCGGAACTTTTTAGAATAGCGTGTCAGCTACAAGCTTATACGTCGGCAAAGCGAAGGAAGTCAAGAGAGAGTGATGTTTGACGCTCCAATACTTGAATTTTTATAACCAAATACCCCACGCGCCGAGATCTTCAGAGAAGCGTATCAGCTAGTATCTTTTAAGTCGGCAAAGCAGAGATAAGCAAGAGAGAGATAGATAGAGAGAGAGAGAGAGAAAGAGAGAGAGATAGATAGAGGGAGAGAGAGAGAGAGAGAATGAGAGGGAGAGAGAAAGAGAGAGAGAGAGCGAGAGCGATTTTTGCCTTTCCAAGACGTCAATTGTTTAAACCAGCTATACAACGTGCCACGATTTTTAGAGAAGTATGACAGCTACAAGCTTATATGTCGGTAAAGCTAAGGGAGGCGAGAAAGAGTGATTTTTGACACTCCAATACTTGAATTTTATAACCAAATACCCCACGCGCCGAGATCTTTAGAGAAGCGTATCAGCTAGTAGCTTTTATGTCGGCAAAGCAGCGATAAGCAAGAGAGAGAGAGAGAGAGAGAGAGAGAGAGATAGAGAGAGGAGAGAGAGAGAGAGAGAGAGAGAGAGAGAGAGAGCGATTTTTGCATTTCCAAGACGTCAATTTTTTAAACCAGCTACCCCCGCGCCGGGACTTTTTAGAGAAGCGTGTCAGCAAAAAGCTCATACCTCGGCAAGGCGGAGAATGGCGAGAGAGAGGGAGAGCGATTTTTGCCTTTCCAAGACGTCAATTTTTTAAACCAGCTACCCCCGCGCCGGGACTTTTTAGAGAAGCGTGTCAGCTACAAGCTTATACGTCGGCAAATCGAAGGAAGTCAAGAGAGAGTGATTTTTGACGCTCCAATACTTGAATTTTTATAACCAAATACCCCACGCGCCGAGATCTTCAGAGAAGCGTATCAGCTAGTAGCTTTTATGTCGGCAAAGCAGACATAAGCAAGAGAGAGATAGATAGAGAGAGAGAGAAAGATAGATAGAGAGAGAGAGCGAGAGCGATTTTTGCATTTCCAAGACGTCAATTTTTTAACCAGTTACCCCACGCGACACGAATTTTAGAGTAGCGTGTCAGCAAAAAGCTCATACGTCGGCAAAGCGGAGAATGGCGAGAGAGAGGGAGAGCGATTTTTCCCTTTCCAAGACGTCAATTTTTTAAACCAGCTACCCCGCGCCGGAACTTTTTAGAATAGCGTGTCAGCTACAAGCTTATACGCCGGCAAAGCGAAGGAAGTCAACAGAGAGTGATGTTTGACGCTCCAATACATGAATTTTTATAACCAAATACCCCACGCGCCGAGATCTTCAGAGAAGCGTATCAGCTAGTAGCTTTTACGTCGGCAAAGCAGAGATAAGCAAGAGAGAGAGAGAGAGAGAGAGAGAGAGAGATTTTTGCCTTTCCAAGACGTCAATTTTTTAAACCAGCTACCCCCGCGCCGGGACTTTTTAGAGAAGCGTGTCAGCTACAAGCTTATACGTCGGCAAAGCGAAGGAAGTCAACAGAGAGTGATGTTTGACGCTCCAATACTTGAATTTTTATAACCAAATACCCCACGCGCCGAGATCTTCAGAGAAGCGTATCAGCTAGTAGCTTTTAAGTCGGCAAAGCAGAGATAAGCAAGAGAGAGATAGATAGAGAGAGAGAGAGAGAGAAAGAGAGAGAGATAGATAGAGGGAGAGAGAAAGAGAGAGAGAGAATGAGAGGGAGAGAGAAAGAGAGAGAGAGAGCGAGAGCGATTTTTGCCTTTCCAAGACGTCAATTTTTTAAACCAGCTATACAACGTGCCACGATTTTTAGAGAAGTATGACAGCTACAAGCTTTATGTCGGTAAAGCTAAGGGAGGCGAAAAAGA
>NW_022280016.1:212500-221402 GCF_009193385.2 Nasonia vitripennis
TAAACCAGCTACCCCCGCGCCGGGACTTTTTAGAGAAGCGTGTCAGCTACAAGCTTATACGTCGGCAAAGCGAAGGAAGTCAAGAGAGAGTGATGTTTGACGCTCCAATACTTGAATTTTTATAACCAAATACCCCACGCGCCGAGATCTTCAGAGAAGCGTATCAGCTAGTATCTTTTAAGTCGGCAAAGCAGAGATAAGCAAGAGAGAGATAGATAGAGAGAGAGAGAGAGAAAGAGAGAGAGATAGATAGAGGGAGAGAGAGAGAGAATATGAGGGAGAGAGAAAGAGAGAGAGAGAGCGAGAGCGATTTTTGCCTTTCCAAGACGTCAATTTTTTAAACCAGCTATACAACGTGCCACGATTTTTAGAGAAGTATGACAGCTACAAGCTTATATGTCGGTAAAGCTAAGGGAGGCAAGAAAGAGTGATTTTTGACACTCCAATACTTGAATTTTTATAACCAAATACCCCACGCGCCGAGATCTTTAGAGAAGCGTATCAGCTAGTAGCTTTTATGTCGGCAAAGCAGCGATAAGCAAGAGAGAGAGAGAGAGAGAGAGAGAGAGAGAGATAGAGAGAGAGAGAGAGAGAGAGAGAGAGCGATTTTTGCATTTCCAAGACGTCAATTTTTTAAACCAGCTACCCCCGCGCCGGGACTTTTTAGAGAAGCGTGTCAGCTACAAGCTTATACGCCGGCAAAGCGAAGGAAGTGAACAGAGAGTGATGTTTGACGCTCCAATACTTGAATTTTTATAACCAATTACCCCACGCGCCGAGATCTTCAGAGAAGCGTATCAGCTAGTATCTTTTAAGTCGGCAAAGCAGAGATAAGCAAGAGAGAGATAGATAGAGAGAGAGAGAGAGAAAGAGAGAGAGATAGATAGAGGGAGAGAGAGAGAGAGAGAGAGAATGAGAGGGAGAGAGAAAGAGAGAGAGAGAGCGAGAGCGATTTTTGCCTTTCCAAGACGTCAATTGTTTAAACCAGCTATACAACGTGCCACGATTTTTAGAGAAGTATGACAGCTACAAGCTTATATGTCGGTAAAGCTAAGGGAGGCGAGAAAGAGTGATTTTTGACACTCCAATACTTGAATTTTTATAACCAAATACCCCACGCGCCGAGATCTTTAGAGAAGCGTATCAGCTAGTAGCTTTTATGTCGGCAAAGCAGCGATAAGCAAGAGAGAGAGAGAGAGAGAGAGAGAGAGAGAGAGAGATAGAGAGAGAGAGAGAGAGAGAGAGAGAGTGAGAGAGAGAGAGAGCGATTTTTGCATTTCCAAGACGTCAATTTTTTAAACCAGGTACCCCCGCGCCGGGACTTTTTAGAGAAGCGTGTCAGCAAAAAGCTCATACCTCGGCAAGGCGGAGAATGGCGAGAGAGAGGGAGAGCGATTTTTGCCTTTCCAAGACGTCAATTTTTTAAACCAGCTACCCCCGCGCCGGGACTTTTTAGAGAAGCGTGTCAGCTACAAGCTTATACGTCGGCAAAGCGAAGGAAGTCAAGAGAGAGTGATTTTTGACGCTCCAATACTTGAATTTTTATAACCAAATACCCCACGCGCCGAGATCTTCAGAGAAGCGTATCAGCTAGTAGCTTTTATGTCGGCAAAGCAGACATAAGCAAGAGAGAGATAGATAGAGAGAGAGAGAGAAAGATAGATAGAGAGAGAGAGCGAGAGCGATTTTTGCATTTCCAAGACGTCAATTTTTTAACCAGTTACCCCACGCGACACGAATTTTAGAGTAGCGTGTCAGCAAAAAGCTCATACGTCGGCAAAGCGGAGAATGGCGAGAGAGAGGGAGAGCGATTTTTCCCTTTCCAAGACGTCAATTTTTTAAACCAGCTACCCCGCGCCGGAACTTTTTAGAATAGCGTGTCAGCTACAAGCTTATACGCCGGCAAAGCGAAGGAAGTCAACAGAGAGTGATGTTTGACGCTCCAATACATGAATTTTTATAACCAAATACCCCACGCGCCGAGATCTTCAGAGAAGCGTATCAGCTAGTAGCTTTTACGTCGGCAAAGCAGAGATAAGCAAGAGAGAGAGAGAGAGAGAGAGAGATTTTTGCCTTTCCAAGACGTCAATTTTTTAAACCAGCTACCCCCGCGCCGGGACTTTTTAGAGAAGCGTGTCAGCTACAAGCTTATACGTCGGCAAAGCGAAGGAAGTCAACAGAGAGTGATGTTTGACGCTCCAATACTTGAATTTTTATAACCAAATACCCCACGCGCCGAGATCTTCAGAGAAGCGTATCAGCTAGTAGCTTTTACGTCGGCAAAGCAGAGATAAGCAAGAGAAAGAGAGAGAGAGCGAGAGCGATTTTTGCCTTTCCAAGACGTCAATTTTTTAAACCAGCTATACAACGTGCCACGATTTTTAGAGAAGTATGACAGCTACAAGCTTATATGTCGGTAAAGCTAAGGGAGGCGAAAAAGAGTGATTTTTGACACTCCAATACTTGAATTTTTATAACCAAATACCCCACGCGCCGAGATCTTTAGAGAAGCGTATCAGCTAGTAGCTTTTATGTCGGCAAAGCAGCGATAAGCAAGAGAGAGAGAGAGAGAGAGAGAGAGAGAGAGAGAGAGAGAGAGAGAGAGAGAGAGAGAGAGAAAGAGAGAGAGAGCGAGAGCGATTTTTGCATTACCAAGACGTCAATTTTTTAACCAGCTACCCCACGCGACACGAATTTTAGAGAAGCGTGTCAGCAAAAAGCTCATACGTCGGCAAACCGGAGAATGGCGAGAGAGAGGGAGAGCGATTTTTGCCTTTCCAAGACGTCAATTTTTTAAACCAGCTACCCCCGCGCCGGGACTTTTTAGAGAAGCGTGTCAGCTCAGAGTGATGTTTGACGCTCCAATACTTGAATTTTTATAACGATATACCCCAAGCGCCGAGATCTTTAGAGAAGCGTATCAGCTAGTATCTTTTACGTCGGCAAAGCAGAGATAAGCAAGAGAGAGAGAGATAGAGAGAGAGAGAGAGAGAAAGAGAGAGAGATAGATAGAGGGAGAGAGAAAGAGAGAGAGAGAATGAGAGGGAGAGAGAAAGAGAGAGAGAGAGCGAGAGCGATTTTTGCCTTTCCAAGACGTCAATTTTTTAAACCAGCTATACAACGTGCCACGATTTTTAGAGAAGTATGACAGCTACAAGCTTATATGTCGGTAAAGCTAAGGGAGGCGAGAAAGAGTGATTTTTGACACTCCAATACTTGAATTTTTATAACGATATACCCCAAGCGCCGAGATCTTTAGAGAAGCGTATCAGCTAGTATCTTTTACGTCGGCAAAGCAGAGATAAGCAAGAGAGAGAGAGATAGAGAGAGAGAGAGATAGAGAGAGAGAGAGAGAGAGAGAGAGAGAGAGAGAGAGAGAGAGAGAGAGAGAGAGAAAGAGAGAGAGAGCGAGAGCGATTTTTGCATTACCAAGACGTCAATTTTTAAACCAGCTACCCCGCGCCCGGACTTTTCAGAATAGCGTGTCAGCTACAAGCTTATACGCCGGCAAAGCGAAGGAAGTCAACAGAGAGTGATGTTTGACGCTCCAATACTTGAATTTTATAACCAAATACCCCACGCGCAGAGATCTTCAGAGAAGCGTATCAGCTAGTAGCTTTTACGTCGGCAAAGCAGAGATAAGCAAGAGAGAGAGAGAGAGAGATTTTCGCCTTTCCAAGACGTCAATTTTTTAACCAGCTACCCCACTGCGACACGAATTTTAGAGAAGCGTGTCAGCAAAAAGCTCATACCTCGGCAAGGCGGAGTATGGCGAGAGAGAGGGAGAGCGATTTTTGTCTTTCCAAGACGTCAATTTTTTAAACCAGCTACCCCCGCGCCGGGACTTTTTAGAGAAGCGTGTCAGCTACAAGCTTATACGTCGGCAAAGCGAAGGAAGTCAAGAGAGAGTGATGTTTGACGCTCCAATACTTGAATTTTTATAACCAAATACCCCACGCGCCGAGATCTTCAGAGAAGCGTATCAGCTAGTATCTTTTAAGTCGGCAAAGCAGAGATAAGCAAGAGAGAGATAGATTGAGAGAGAGAGAGAGAAAGAGAGAGAGATAGATAGAGGGAGAGATTAGATTAGATTAATTAGATTAATTAATTTTTATTATTGTACATTATGTTGTACATATATCAATATAAAGAAGTAAAATAAAAAGTATAAGGTATTCAGTGTGTGAGTTTGGTGTAGGCGTGTGTGAGTTTGGTGTAGGCGTGTGTGAGTTTGGTGATAGCACGAGTGACGAGTGTGAAATGAAATGGTATGAGGTGAGATGAGATGAAAGTGGAAGTGTGGATGTTTGTGTGATGTTTAAGTGTTTTCCATATTGAAAAAGTAATTTTTCGCTAGTATTTTAAAGTTAGATATGGATTGTGTGTTACGTATTTGAGATGGCAGGCTATTCCAGAGGTAAGAGGCGCTGATGAAAAATGAGTTCCTTAGTGTCTCCGTTTTGAAGGGCGGAATGTCCAGTGGAGTCACCTCACCCCTCACAGGCCTGAGCGCGACGTGGAAATCAAAATAGGCAACTAGATAAGATGGTGTAGAGGTGTTGAAAATTTTCCTTAGAAAACAGGCCATAAAATATTTCCTACGTCCGGCGGTGGTGAGCCATTGCAGCTCACGCCTGTAAGGGGAGATGTGCTCGCCCTCCTTACACCATAGATGTAGCGGATCCCCGTATTGACAAGTCTCTGTAGTTTTAGGTCAAGTTCTTGTGATAAGTCACAGTAAACAAGTGAGCAGTAGTCAATGAGAGGGAAAAGGAGTGCCTGCACCAGATGTTTGCGCAGCCTGAGGCTGGTGCTCTTCCGAAAGAAATAGAGGCGATACATTAAAGAGTGAGCACGTTTACAAATTTGCGTGACGTGCTCTTTCCATGTGAGCTTGGAGTCTAGCACCAGCCCCAGATTACGCACAGATGATTCAAAATTGACCTGGGCTCCCCCTATATTTATATAGGTGTTAGCGGTATTAGGTAAAGTATTTATATAATAGGGGGAACCCAGGACAATAGCCTTGGTTTTAGTAACATTCAGTTTAAGCCTGTTCAAAGCAGCCCAGCTACTAATCCTCTCGGCGTTAGCACTCATCCTGACAGAGCAGGAGTCGAGCTCCTCGAGGTGGCATTGGCTGTAGATCTGCAGATCATCCGCATAGATGAGTTGGGACATATCTGCATCAAGGCAATAGCCAATGTCATTGATGTACAACGAGAACAGCAGGGGTCCTAAGACAGACCCCTGTGGAACACCGGTGTTAAGTGGTAGAAATGCAGAGATTTCATTGTTGTCACCAATGACTGCTTGCTCTCTTCCCGATAGATATGATGCAAGCCAGCGGATAACCTGCTTAGAAAAGCCGAAAGAGGGTAGCTTTCTGAGTAGCCTGACGTGACACACCGTATCAAACGCCTTGCTAAAGTCAAAAAGAAGTAGAAGGGTGACCTTCTTTCTGTCCATCCCAAGCCTGACATCGTCAGTCAGCTTAATTAAGCCGGACTGCGTGCTGTGGCCAGTGCGAAAACCAGTTTGGAAGTTGTCGAGGTAGAGTCTTGACTCTAGGTATTCAGATATCTGGTTGTGCACCAGCCACTCCAGCGCCTTGGATAGAAAACAAAGTAGAGAGATCGGACGATAGTCTGTTACAGCAGTTGGAGAGTTGATCTTATTTAATGCTCTTACGAGCGATGATTTCCAGGCCGAGGGAAAGCAAGCCTCGCTCAATGACAGGTTAAAAATTTGACAGAGTAGAGGAGCGAGTATTGGCAATGCTTTAGTAATTACAACCTGTGGGATGCCGTCACTCCCCCTGGCCTGGGTATTAAAGTGCGATACTGCAGCAGACACGTCCGACTCAGTGATTTCCCTAAAGATGAAGTGTTTAGGGAGGTCTAGACTCTCGAGGGTTCGCAGATATTCCTCAACTGATGGAGCTTGAGGATCATTTGAGATGGAACTAAAGTGATGGTTGAGAGCATCTGGAGAGAACCGAGAAGGTGGAGAAGATTTAGAGGTAGAAATACCGAGTTTTTGTAGTTCCCTCCATATTTCTGCAACGTCGGTCAGGGTTGATAGGCGTGAATAATAATAATCCAGCCTAGCTTCCTCAATCCGTTTGTGAGCGTCATCTCTGGCAACTCTATAAAAATATAGGTCCCAAAGTAGACGACTTCTGCGAAAACGCCTGTAGAGCCTATTCCTTTCAGTTAAAAGGTCACGAAGAGCCGCGGTGAACCACGGGTGACGTTTGCGTCCGGGAGTCACAGTTTTTAATGGGGCGAGAATGTTGATGGCGTTTGAGATGTTAGTGTTGAGAATAGTGATGCATTCGTCTAGTGATGGCGTGGCGAAGGATGACCAGTCACATGCGCTAAGGAAGTCCCTTAGCTTCTCAGCACAGATTCCTTTATAGTTTCTGTAGGTGTATGTGGTAGGTACGTAGCGTGGAATCTGTACGTCGAGTGTGGCCGTGATCAGGTCATGTCCGTTTATGAAAGGGGTGTCAGTCTTCCAATATGAGAGCAGTCTATCCTGCTCATCAATTAAACAGAGGTCTAGCCAGGTGTCGGAGTCCGGTCTGTGGTGAGTTGCACCAAATGGCACAGACATAAGGGAGTTCTCGTCGATAAACGCCTTGATGAAATTGGCGTCTTCAGACGAGGAAAGTTGGTCAGCGTTGAAATCACCCATGATGACCTTCGTGGAGTAGTTATGCATATGAAGTGTTAGTTGGTCAATAAAATTAGATCCCTGGATAAAGGGAGAATGAGGAGGGCGATACACAACCCCCACGAAGATGGGTGATATTCCCTTAGCCGTGACTTCACAGAACAGGTACTCCGGCTTACCTGGTTTGCCCGACCATTCACCATCAGATGACGAGATAATAGAAGCTGTTAATGAATGATGGATGTAGAGGGCCACACCTCCACCGTTCCTGTTTCTGTCCCGTCTGTAAAGAGTGTAGTCATCCAGTGAAGGGATGGATGATATCTTGTCACTTAACCAGGTTTCAGTCACAGCCATTACGTGAAAGGGGCACGAGTGGACAAGAAGAATCTGATCATCTCAATGTGACCCGTGAGAGAGTTCGCATTAAAATGACAGACTCGTAGGCCTTCAGACAGAGACGCTTTGGAAATAGATGCGAGTGATTTAGATGTGGATGTGTTAGATGGAGGTTTTGGTGGGATGATGTGTAGCTGTTTTAGTGTGTTTGTGTGTTGTCCGTGTTGGCTGTAGTCGATGTTCGGGCTAAAAAAGCCTGTAGATTTTCTTCAGATGATATGATGGTGGCCCGTTCATTGTCTTCGCCAGAACGGATATAGATTCTCCCGTCTCTCACGTACGACCGGCAGCCTTTCCTCTTTTTAGCCTCCAGCCTGGCCCTGATGCACAGCTTGTGGATGTCTGGAGGAAGCAGCTCGTTGATGTTAACGAGTCCTTGGTGGTCTGGATATAGAGCTTTCGCTTCCTCCAGTAGTCCAGCATCGAGTTCGGTGGTGTGTAACTTGCGCTTCCTGGCCTTGGCCGCTATGATTGAGCGGGCCAGGGCACTGGATGATAATGTGACAGCAAGGGGTGGAGATCTGCTGTCACCTTGCGTATTGATGTTGTTTGCGTCTAGTCTTCCCATTGTCCTGACGGTTGCCACATCACGTCTTAGGACAGTGGGATCCAGTGCAGCCAGGACAGCGTGAGCCAGGAGCGGTAACGACGACTCCTTGGTGTAGGCCAGGCCAGAGATTACCACCACATTATTGGCAGAGCGCTCCTGCCTCCTTTTAACCTCAGCCAGCTCGCTGCGGAGGTTGATGATCTCCTCTGAGGCAGGGGCGATGCTGATGTTCTGAAGCTCTGCAGTGCTCCTCGACGATAGCTGATGGTATTGTTCCTGCAGTTGGGTGATAGATGACTCGACAGTATTTAGTCGAGTCTTAAGTGCAGGAATGTCATCGAGGGCTTTGAGGCGGTTTTCTAAGGGGACTAGCCTCTTCTCTATTTGTGAGACCCTTTCAGACATGGTGTTTTGCGCCTGAAGGGCCTCACTCTGGATTTTCTTATGTCATCCAGTGCTGTAAAGATGTCCTTAAGGGACGATGCAATAGTAGTAGCTTGTGGTCGTACAGGCGACTGGGCTCTGGAGCCCGCAAGGGAGGGGGTGCCGATTTGTTCTTATTGTTCTTATTGTTGTGCACGGCGGTTGTAGGTGTGCCCTTGCCCGAGATGTTCGATGCTGCTGCTGCTGCCGTTTTCGCCCTCGTCTGCGTGGTTTTAGGAGTGACGATGACGTAGTCCTCCGCACAGACTGCACAGGCGAGCGTGGCGGCATCCCTCACCATTATGGATCGGAGGTTGATACACATTGAGTGAAAATGCTTTTCGCACAGCTCGCATATCTTCATCTTCCCCTTAGCCGATTTGTTGCATTGTGCACACGTAGGGAGCGATTCGGTACTCTTTCCACTATTCCCGCTCATTTTTAAAATTTTTGAGTCTCCGTCGATAACTTACTTCGATTGATGATGTTGCTGATGGTGTTCGATGAGTCCAACAGGTGGCTCCACGTGGATCGCTTTGAGGAAGAAAAGACGCCGTGCAAAGAGGAGAGAAGCCAAGCGAGTTTGCAGGTTAGGTTCCAGCGAGAGATGTTTGTGCAGGAAATTAGCGTTGAAGAGAATTGCAGCCTCCAGTGATTATTATATCACGACGAAGGTTGCAAAAAGCGCATGCAACTAACTACAAAAACAAAAGGCCCGAAGGCAGCGTGCGGCAGTAAGAGTTCTAAGAAAGATGTGCAACAAAAGCAGAACAGCTGTACTCACCAGAGAGGAGAGGAGAGGAGAGAGAGAGAGAGAGAGAGAGAGAGAGAGAGAGAGAGAATGAGAGGGAG
>NW_022280017.1:0-24240 GCF_009193385.2 Nasonia vitripennis
GTCGTTGGGTTTAAGCAATTTGGTTTCAGATTTTATCCTCGCTTCGCTCGCTTTCCTCCGATGTGCTAAGGTTTTGTTTTAAATAAATTATTATATTTGAGTGAGCTTGGGGTTGCCGGGTTTAAGCGCTTTGATTTCAGATTTGTATCTTGGCTTCGCTCGCATTTCTTCCAATTTGCCGAAGTGTTGTTAAAATAAATTATTATATTGGTATGGTTGGGATTGCTTGGTTTAAGCGCTTTAATTCAGATTTTATCTTCGCATTGCTCGCCTTCCTTCGATTGGCCGAAGTGTTGTATTAATAAATAATTACTCTCGAAAAGCGTAGTGTCGTTTGGTATAAGCACTTTGGTTTCAGATTTTACCCTCGTTTCGTTTGCTTTCCGCCCGATGCGACAAGGTGTTGTTGAAATAAATTATTATATTTCGGGAGTCTGGGGTAGCTGGGTTTAAGCGCTTTAATTTCAGATTTTATCTTCGCATTGCTCGCCTTTCTTCGATTTGCCGAAGTGTTGTTTAAATAAATTATTATATTTGGGGAGTCTGGGGTAGCTGGGTTTAAGCGCTTTAATTTCAGATTTTTCTCGCATTGCTCGCATTTCTCCAATTTGCCAAGGTATTGTTTAAAATAAATAATTACTCTCAAATATCGTGTTGGATGCGTTCAAGCGCTTTAGTTCTTGCTTTTATACTCTCTTCGCTCGTCTTTCTCGAATGTGCCGCGGAATTGTTGGAATAAATCATCACCTTTGGGAGCATGGGGTAGCTAGGTTTGAGCGCTTTGGTTTTAGATTTTATCCTAGCTTTGGTCGCATTCCTCCAATGTGCCGAAGTGTTGTTTTAATAAATAATTACTCTCGAAAAGCGTAGTGTCGTTGGGTATAAGCACTTTGGTTTCAGATTTTACCCTCGCTTCGCTTGCTTTCCGCCGATGCGACAAGTGTTGTTTAAATAAATTATTATATTTGGTGAGTTCGGGGTTGCCAGGTTTAAGCGCTTTGATTTCAGATTTTATCTTCGCATTGCTCGCCTTTCTTCGATTTGCCGAAGTGTTGTTTAAATAAATTATTATATTTGGGAGTCTGGGGTAGCTGGGTTTAAGCGCTTTAATTTCAGATTTTTTTCTCGCATTGCTCGCCTTTCTTCAATTTGCCGAAGTGTTGTTCTAATAAATAATTACTCTCGAAAAGCGTAGTGTCGTTGGGTTTAAGCATTTTGATTTCGGATTTTATCCTCGCTTTCCTCCGATGTGTTAAGGTTTTGTTTAAATAAATTATTATATTTGGTGAGCTTGGGGTCGCCGGGTTTAAGCGCATTGATTTCAGATTTTATCTTCGCTTCGCTCGCATTTCTCCAATTTGCCGAAGTGTTGTTTAATAAATAATTACTCTCGAAAAGCGTAGTGTCGTTGGGTTTAAGCATTTTGGTTTCAGTTTTTATCCTCGCATTGCTCGCCTTCCTCCAATGTACCGAAGTTTTATTTAAATAAATTATTATATTTGGGTAGTTTGGGGTTGCCGGGTTTAAGCGCTTTGATTTCAGATTTTATCTTCGCTTCGCTCGCATTTCTCCAATTTGCCGAAGTTGTGTTTAATAAATAATACTCTCGAAAAGCGTAGTGTCGTTGGGTTTAAGCAATTTGGTTTCAGATTTTATCCTCGCTTCGCTCGCTTTCCTCCGATGTGCTAAGGTTTTGTTTAAATAAATTATTATATTTGGTGAGCTTGGGGTTGCCGGGTTTAAGCGCTTTGATTTCAGATTTTATCTTGGCTTCGCTCGCATTTCTCCAATTTGCCGAAGTGTTGTTAAAATAAATTATTATATTTGGTATGGTTGGGATTGCTTGGTTTAAGCGCTTTAATTTCAGATTTTATCTTCGCATTGCTCGCCTTCCTTCGATTTGCCGAAGTGTTGTATTAATAAATAATTACTCTCGAAAAGCGTAGTGTCGTTTGGTATAAGCACTTTGTTGGTTCAGATTTTACCCTCGTTTCGTTTGCTTTCCGCCGATGCGACAAGGTGTTGTTGAAATAAATTATTATATTTCGGGAGTCTGGGGTAGCTGGGTTAAGCGCTTTAATTTCAGATTTTATCTTCGCATTGCTCGCCTTTCTTCGATTTGCCGAAGTGTTGTTTAAATAAATTATTATATTTGGGGAGTCTGGGGTAGCTGGGTTTAAGCGCTTTAATTTCAGATTTTTTTCTCGCATTGCTCGCATTTCTCCCATTTGCCAAGGTATTGTTAAAATAAATAATTACTCTCAAATATCGTGGTGTGGATGCGTTCAAGCGCTTTAGTTCTTGCTTTTATACTCTCTTCGCTCGTCTTTCTCGAATGTGCCGCGGAATTGTTGGAATAAATCATCACCTTTGGGAGCATGGGTAGCTAGGGTTTGAGCGCTTTGGTTTTAGATTTTATCCTAGCTTTGGTCGCATTCCTCCAATGTGCCGAAGTGTTGTTTTAATAAATAATTACTCTCGAAAAGCGTAGTGTCGTTGGGTATAAGCACTTTGGTTTCAGATTTTACCCTCGCTTCGCTTGCTTTCCGCCGATGCGACAAGGTGTTGTTTAAATAAATTATTATATTGGTGAGTTCGGGGTTGCCAGGTTTAAGCGCTTTGATTTCAGATTTTATCTTCGCATTGCTCGCCTTTCTTCGATTTGCCGAAGTGTTGTTTAAATAAATTATTATATTTGGGGAGTCTGGGTAGCTGGGTTTAAGCGCTTTAATTTCAGATTTTTTTCTCGCATTGCTCGCCTTTCTTCAATTTGCCGAAGTGTTGTTCTAATAAATAATTACTCTCGAAAAGCGTAGTGTCGTTGGGTTAAGCATTTTGATTTCGGATTTTATCCTCGCTTTCCTCCGATGTGTTAAGGTTTTGTTTAAATAAATTATTATATTTGGTGAGCTTGGGGTCGCCGGGTTTAAGCGCATTGATTTCAGATTTTATCTTCGCTTCGCTCGCATTTCTCCAATTTGCCGAAGTGTTGTTTTAATAAATAATTACTCTCGAAAAGCGTAGTGTCGTTGGGTTTAAGCATTTTGGTTTCAGTTTTTATCCTCGCATTGCTCGCCTTCCTCCAATGTACCGAAGTTTTATTTAAATAAATTATTATATTTGGTTATTTGGGGTTGCTGGGTTAAAGCCCTTTGAATCAGATTTTATTCTCGCATTGCTCGCCTTCCTTCAATTTGCCGAAGTGTTGTTTTAATAAATAATTACTCTCGAAAAGCGTAGTGTCGTTGGGTTTAAGCATTTTGGTTTCAGTTTTTATCCTCGCATTGCTCGCCTTCCTCCAATGTACCGAAGTTTATTTAAATAAATTATTATATTTGGTTATTTTGGGGTTGCTGGGTTAAAGCCCTTTGAATCAGATTTTATTCTCGCATTGCTCGCCTTCCTTCAATTTGCCGATGTGTTGTTCTAATAAATAATTACTCTCGAAAAGCGTAGTGTCGTTTGGTATAAGCACTTTGGTTTCAGATTTTATCTCGCTTCGCTCGCTTTCCTCCGATGTGCAAGTTTGTTTAAATAAATTATTATATTTGGTGAGCTTGGGTTGCCGGGTTTAAGCGCTTTGATTTCAGATTTTATCTTCGCATTGCTCGCATTTCTCCAATTTGCCGAAGTGTTGTTAAATAATATATTATATTTGGTATGCGTTGGATTGCTTGGTTTAAGCGCTTTAATTTCAGATTTTTCTTCGCATTGCTCGCCTTCCTCAATTTGCCGATGTGTTTTCTAATAAATAATTACTCTCGAAAAGCGTAGTGTCGTTTGGTATAAGCACTTTGGTTTCAGATTTTATCCTCGCTTCGCTTGCTTTTCCCCGATTTGCGACAAGGTGTTGTTTAAATAAATTATTATATTTGGTGAGTTGGGGTGCCAGGTTTAAGCGCTTTGATTTCAGATTTTATCTTCGCATTGCTCGCCTTTCTTCGATTTGCCAAGTGTTGTTAAATAAATTATTATATTTGGGGAGTCTGGGTAGCTTGTGGTTAAGTGCTTTAATTCAGATTTTATCTCGCATTGCTCGCCTTCCATCGATTTGCCGAAGTGTGTTGTTTAATAAATAATTACTCTTCGAAAAGCGTAGTGTCGTTTGTATAAGCACTTTGGTTTCAGATTTTACCCTCGCTCGCTTGCTTTCCGCCGATGCGACAAGGTGTTGTTTAAATAAATTATTATATTTGGAATAGCTTGGGGTTGCTGGGTTTAAGCGCTTTAATTTCAGATTTTACCCTCGCATTGCTCGCCTTCCTTCAATTGCCGAAGTGTTGTTCTAAATAAATAATTACTCTCGAAAAGCGTAGTGTCGTTGGTATAAGCACTTTTGTTTCAGATTTTACCCTCGCTTCGCTTGCTTTCCGCCGATGCCGAAGTGTTGTTGAAATAAATTATTATATTTGGGGGTCTGGGGTAGCTGGGTTTAAGCGCTTTAATTTCAGATTTTATCTCGCATTGCTCGCCTTTCTTCGATTTGCCGAAGTCTTGTTTAAATAAATTATTATATTTGGTTAGTTGGGGTTGCCGGGTTTAAGCGCTTTGGTTTCAGATTTTATCCTCGCTTCGCTCGCTTTCCTCCGATGTGCTAAGGTTTTGTTTAAATAAATTATTATATTTGGTGAGCTTGGGGTTGCCGGGTTTAAGCGCTTTTGATTTCAGATTTTATCTTGCTTCGCTCGCATTTCTCCAATTTGCCGAAGTGTTGTTAAAATAAATATTATATTTGGTATGGTTGGGATTGCTGGGTTTAAGCGCTTTAATTTCAGATTTTATCTTCGCATTGCTCGCCTTTCTTCGATTTGCCGAAGTTTGTTTAAATAAATTATTATATTTGGTTAGTTTGGGGTTGCCGGGTTTAAGCGCTTTGATTTCAGATTTTATCTTCGCTTCGCTCGCATTTCTCCAATTTGCCGAAGTGTTGTTTTAATAAATAATTACTCTCGAAAAGCGTAGTTTCGTTGGTTTAAGCATTTGATTTTCAGATTTTATCGCTCGCTTTCCTCCGATGTGTTAAGGTTTTGTTTAAATAAATTATTATATTGGTGAGCTTGGGGTTGCCGGTTTAAGCGCTTTGATTTCAGATTTTATCTTCGCTTCGCTCGCATTTCTCAATTTGCCGAAGTGTTGTTAAAATAAATTATTATATTTGGTAAAGTTTGGATTGCTTGGTTTAAGCGCTTTAATTTCAGATTTTATCTTCGCATTGCTCGCCTTCCTTCGATTTGCCGAAGTGTTGTTTTAATAAATAATTACTCTCGAAAAGCGTAGTTTCGTTGGGTTTAAGCATTTTGGTTTCAGATTTTATCCTCGCTTTCCTCGATGTGTTAAGGTTTTGTTTAAATAAATTATTATATTTGGTGAGCTGGGGTTGCCGGTTTAAGCGCTTTGATTTCAGATTTTATCTTCGCATTGCTCGCATTTCTCCAATTGCCGAAGTGTTGTTAAAATAAATTATTATATTTGGTAAGTTTGGGATTAGCTTGGTTTAAGCGCTTTAATTTCAGATTTTATTCTCGCATTGCACGCCTTCCTTCGATTTGCCGAAGTGTTGTTTTAATAAATAATTACTCTCGAAAAGCGTAGTGTCGTTTGTTTAAGCGCTTTGGTTTCAGATTTTATCCTCGCTTCGCTCGCTTTCGCCGATGCGACAAGGTGTTGTTTAAATAAATTATATATTTGGGGAGTTTGGGGTTGCTGGGTTTAAGCGCTTTAATTTCAGATTTTCCCTCGCATTGCTCGCCTTCCTCCAATTTGCCGAAGTGTTGTTTTAATAAATAATTACTCTCGAAAAGCGTAGTGTCGTTTGGTATAAGCACTTTTGTTTCAGATTTTACCCTCGCTTCGCTTGCTTCCGCCGATGCGACAAGGTGTTGTTTAAATAAATTATTATATTTCGGGAGTCTGGGATTGCTGGTTTAAGCCTTTAATTTCCGATTTATTCTCGCATTGCTCGCTTCCTTCCGATTTGCCGAAGTGTTGTTTTAATAAATAATTACTCTCGAAAAGCGTAGTGTCGTTTGGTATAAGCACTTTGGTTTCAGATTTTACCCCTCGCTTCGCTTGCTTTCCTCCGATGTGTTAAGTTTTGTTTAAATAAATTATTATATTGGATAGTTTGGGGTAGCTGGGTTTAAGCGCTTTAATTCAGATTTATCTTCGCATTGCTCGCCTTTCTTCGATTTGCCGAAGTGTTGTTTAAATAAATTATTATATTTGGGGAGTCTGGGGTAGCTGGGTTTAAGCGCTTTAATTTCAGATTTATCTTCGCTTCGCTCGCATTTCTCCAATTGCCGAAGTGTTGTTTTAATAAATAATTACTCTCGAAAAGCGTAGTTTCGTTGGGTTTAAGCATTTTTGATTTCAGATTTATCCTCGCTTTCCTCCGATGTGTTAAGGTTTTGTTTAAATAAATTATTATATTTGGTGAGCTTGGGGTTGCCGGGTTTAAGCGCATTGATTTCAGATTTTATCTTCGCTTCGTTCGCATTTCTCCAATTTGCCGAAGTGTTGTTAAAAAAATTATTATATTTGGTATGGTTGGGATTGCTTGGTTTAAGCGCTTTAATTTCAGATTTTATCTTCGCATTGCTCGCCTTTCTTCAATTGCCGAGTCTTGTTTAAATAAATTATTATATTTGGTTAGTTTGGGGTTGCCGGGTTTAAGCGCTTTGATTTCAGATTTTATCTTCGCTTCGCTCGCATTTCTCCAATTTGCCGAAGTGTTGTTTTAATAAATAATTACTCTCGAAAAGCGTAGTGTCGTTTGGTATAAGCACTTTGGTTTCAGATTTTACCCTCGCTTCGCTTGCTTTCCGCCGATGCGACAAGGTGTTGTTTAAATAAATTATTATATTTGGTGAGCTTGGGGTTGCCGGGTTTAAGCGCATTGATTTCAGATTTATCTTCGCTTCGTTCGCATTTCTCCAATTTGCCGAAGTGTTGTTAAAATAATTATTATATTTGGTAAGTTTGGGATTGCTTGGTTTAAGCGCTTTAATTTCGGTTTTATTCTCGCATTGCACGCCTTCCTTCGATTTGCCGAAGTGTGTTTAATAAATAATTACTCTCGAAAGCGTAGTGTCGTTTGGTATAAGCACTTTGGTTTCAGATTTTACCCTCGCTTCGCTTGCTTTCCGCCGATGCGACAAGGTGTTGTTTAAATAAATTATTATATTTGGATAGTTTGGGGTTGCTGGGTTTAAGCGCTTTAATTCAGATTTGCCCTCGCATTGCTCGCCTTCCTTCAATTTGCCGAAGTGTTGTTCTAATAAATAATTACTCTCGAAAAGCGTAGTGTCGTTTGGTATAAGCACTTTTGTTTCAGATTTACCCTCGATTCGCTTGCTTTCCGCCGATGCGACAAGGTGTTGTTGAAATAATTATTATATTTCGGGAGTCTGGGATTGCTTGGTTTAAGCGCTTTAATTTCCGATTTTATCCTAGCTTTGGTCGCATTCCTCCAATGTGCCGAAGTGTTGTTTTAATAAATAATTACTCTCGAAAAGCGTAGTGTCGTTGGGTATAAGCACTTTGGTTTCAGATTTTACCCTCGTTTCGTTTGCTTTCCGCCGATGCGACAAGGTGTTGTTGAAATAAATTATTATATTCGGGAGTCTGGGGTAGCTGGGTTTAAGCGCTTTAATTTCAGATTTTTTCTCGCATTGCTCGCCTTCCTCCAATGTACCGAAGTTTTATTTAAATAAATTATTATATTTGGTTAGTTTGGGGTTGCCGGGTTTAAGCGCTTTGGTTTCAGATTTTATCCTCGCTTCGCTCGCTTTCCTCCGATGTGCTAAGGTTTTGTTTAAATAAATTATTATATTTGGTGAGCTTGGGGTTGCCGGGTTTAAGCGCTTTGATTTCAGATTTTATCTTGGCTTCGCTCGCATTTCTCCAATTTGCCGAAGTGTTGTTAAAATAAATTATTATATTTGGTATGGTTGGGATTGCTTGGTTTAAGCGCTTTAATTTCAGATTTTATCTTCGCATTGCTCGCCTTTCTTCGATTTGCCGAAGTCTTGTTTAAATAAATTATTATATTTGGTTAGTTTGGGGTTGCCGGGTTTAAGCGCTTGATTTCAGATTTTATCTTCGCTTCGCTCGCATTTCTCCAATTTGCCGAAGTGTTGTTTTAATAAATAATTACTCTCGAAAAGCGTAGTTTCGTTGGGTTTAAGCATTTTGATTTCAGATTTTATCCTCGCTTTCCTCCGATGTGTTAAGGTTTTGTTTAAATAAATTATTATATTTGGTGAGCTTAGGGTTGCCGGGTTTAAGCGCATTGATTTCAGATTTTATCTTCGCTTCGTTCGATTTCTCCAATTTGCCGA
Organism: Nasonia vitripennis; assembly: GCF_009193385.2. NCBI lineage: Eukaryota > Metazoa > Arthropoda > Insecta > Hymenoptera > Pteromalidae > Nasonia > Nasonia vitripennis. Next base: position 8,340 of record NW_022280017.1, read on the forward strand.
AGTGTTGTTAAAATAAATTATTATATTTGGTAAGTTTGTGATTGCTTGGTTTAAGCGCTTTAATTTCCGATTTTATTCTCGCATTGCACGCCTTCCTTCGATTTGCCGAAGTGTTGTTTTAATAAATAATTACTCTCGAAAAGCGTAGTTTCGTTGGGTTTAAGCATTTGATTTCAGATTTTATCCTCGCTTTCCTCCGATGTGTTAAGGTTTTGTTTAAATAATTATTATATTTGGTGAGCTTGGGGTTGCCGGGTTTAAGCGCATTGATTTCAGATTTTATCTTCGCTTCGTTCGCATTTCTCCAATTTGCCGAAGTGTTGTTAAAATAAATTATTATATTTGGTAAGTTTGGGATTGCTTGGTTTAAGCGCTTTAATTTCCGATTTTATTCTCGCATTGCACGCCTTCCTTCGATTTGCCGAAGTGTTGTTTTAATAAATAATTACTCTCGAAAAGCGTAGTGTCGTTTGGTATAAGCACTTGGTTTCAGATTTACCCTCGCTTCGCTTGCTTTCCGCCGATGCGACAAGGTGTTGTTTAAATAAATTATTATATTTGGATAGTTTGGGGTTGCTGGTTTAAGCGCTTTAATTTCAGATTTTATCTTCGCATTGCTCGCCTGTCTTCGATTTGCCGAAGTCTTGTTTAAATAAATTATTATATTTGGTTAGTTTGGGGTTGCCGGGTTTAAGCGCTTTGGTTTCAGATTTTATCCTCGCTTCGCTCGCTTTCCTCCGATGTGCTAAGGTTTTGTTTAAATAATTATTATATTTGGTGAGCTTGGGGTTGCCGGGTTTAAGCGCTTTGATTTCAGATTTTATCTTGGCTTCGCTCGCATTTCTCCAATTTGCCGAAGTGTTGTTAAAATAATTATTATATTTTGGTATGGTTGGGATTGCTTGGTTTAAGCGCTTTAATTTCAGATTTTATCTTCGCTTCGTTCGCATTTCTCCAATTTGCCGAAGTGTTGTTAAAATAAATTATTATATTTGGTAAGTTTGGGATTGCTTGGTTTAAGCGCTTTAATTTCCGATTTTACCCTCGAATTGCTCGCCTTCCTTCAATTTGCCGAAGTGTTGTTCTAATAAATAATTACTCTCGAAAAGCGTAGTATCGTTTGGTATAAGCACTTTGGTTTCAGATTTTACCCTCGCTTCGCTTGCTTTCCGCCGATGCGACAAGGTGTTGTTTAAATAAATTATTATATTTCGGGAGTCTGGGGTAGCTGGGTTTAAGCGCTTTAATTTCAGATTTTATCTTCGCATTGCTCGCCTTTCTTCGATTTGCCGAAGTCTTGTTTAAATAAATTATTATATTTGGTTAGTTTGGGGTTGCCGGGTTTAAGCACTTTGATTTCAGATTTTATCTTCGCTTCGCTCGCATTTCTCCAATTTGCCGAAGTGTTGTTTTAATAAATAATTACTCTCGAAAAGCGTAGTTTCGTTTGGTATAAGCACTTTGGTTTCAGATTTTACCCTCGCTTCACTTGCTTTCCGCCGATGCGACAAGGTGTTGTTTAAATAAATTATTATATTTGGATAGTTTGGGGGTGCTGGGTTTAAGCGCTTCAATTTCAGATTTTACCCTCGCATTGCTTGCCTTCCTTCAATTTGCCGAAGTGTTGTTCTAATAAATAATTACTCTCGAAAAGCGTAGTGACGTTTGGTATAAGCACTTTTGTTTCAGATTTTACCCTCGCTTCGCTTGCTTTCCGCCGATGCGACAAGGTGTTGTTGAAATAAATTATTATATTTGGGGGTCTGGGTAGCTGGGTTTAAGCGCTTTAATTTCAGATTTTATCTTCGCATTGCTCGCCTTTCTTCGATTTGCCGAAGTCTTGTTTAAATAAATTATTATATTTGGTTAGTTTGGGGTTGCCGGGTTTAAGCGCTTTGGTTTCAGATTTTATCCTCGCTTCGCTCGCTTTCCTCCGATGTGCTAAGGTTTTGTTTAAATAAATTATTATATTTGGTGAGCTTGGGGTTGCCGGGTTTAAGCGCTTGATTTCAGATTTTATCTTGGCTTCGCTCGCATTTCTCCAATTTGCCGAAGTGTTGTTAAAATAAATTATTATATTTGGTATGGTTGGGATTGCTTGGTTTAAGCGCTTTAATTTCAGATTTTATGTTCGCATTGCTCGCCTTTCTTCGATTTGCCGAAGTCTTGTTTAAATAAATTATTATATTTGGTTAGTTTGGGGTTGCCGGGTTTAAGCGCATTGATTTCAGATTTTATCTTCGCTTTGCTCGCATTTCTCCAATTTGCCGAAGTGTTGTTTTTATAAATAATTACTCTCGAAAAGCGTAGTGTCATTGGGTTTAAGCATTTTGGTTTCAGTTTTTATCCTCGCATTGCTCGCCTTCCTCCAATGTACCGAAGTTTTATTTAAATAAATTATTATATTTGGGTAGTTTGGGGTTGCCGGGTTTAAGCGCTTTGATTTCAGATTTTATCTTGGCTTCGCTCGCATTTCTCCAATTTGCCGAAGTCTTGTTTAAATAAATTATTATTTGGTTAGTTTGGGGTTGCCGGGTTTAAGCACTTTGATTTCAGATTTTATCTTCGCTTCGCTCGCATTTCTCCAATTTGCCGAAGTGTTGTTTTAATAAATAATTACTCTCGAAAAGCGTAGTTTCGTTGGGTTTAAGCATTTTGATTTCAGATTTTATCCTCGCTTTCCTCCGATGTGTTAAGGTTTTGTTTAAATAAATTATTATATTTGGTGAGCTTGGGGTTGCCGGGTTTAAGCGCATTGATTTCAGATTTTATCTTCGCATTGCTCGCCTTTCTTCGATTTGCCGAAGTCTTGTTTAAATAAATTATTATATTTGGTTAGTTTGGGGTTGCCGGGTTTAAGCAAATTGATTTCAGATTTTATCTTCGCTTCGCTCGCATTTCTCCAATTTGCCGAAGTGTTGTTTTAATAAATAATTACTCTCGAAAAGCGTAGTGTCGTTGGGTTTAAGCATTTTGGTTTCAGATTTTATCTTCGCATTGCTCGCCTTTCTTCGATTTGCCGAAGTCTTGTTTAAATAAATTATTATATTTGGTTAGTTTGGGGTTGCCGGGTTCAAGCGCTTTGATTTCAGATTTTATCTTCGCTTCGCTCGCATTTCTCCAATTTGCCGAAGTGTTGTTTTAATAAATAATTACTCTCGAAAAGCGTAGTTTCGTTGGGTTTAAGCATTTTGATTTCAGATTTTATCCTCGCTTTCCTCCGATGTGTTAAGGTTTTGTTTAAATAAATTATTATATTTGGTGAGCTTGGGGTCGCCGGGTTTAAGCGCATTGATTTCAGATTTTATCTTCGCTTCGTTCGCATTTCTCCAATTTGCCGAAGTGTTGTTAAAATAAATTATTATATTTGGTAAGTTTGGGATTGCTTGGTTTAAGCGCTTTAATTTCAGATTTTATCTTCGCATTGCTCGCCTTCCTTCAATTTGCCGAAGTCTTGTTTAAATAAATTATTATATTTGGTTAGTTTGGGGTTGCCGGGTTTAAGCGCTTTGATTTCAGATTTTATCTTCGCTTCGCTCGCATTTCTCCAATTTGCCGAAGTGTTGTTTTAATAAATAATTACTCTCGAAAAGCGTAGTTTCGTTGGGTTTAAGCATTTTGATTTCAGATTTTATCCTCGCTTTCCTCCGATGTGTTAAGGTTTTGTTTAAATAAATTATTATATTTGGTGAGCTTGGGGTTGCCGGGTTTAAGCGCATTGATTTCAGATTTTATCTTCGCTTCGTTCGCATTTCTCCAATTTGCCGAAGTGTTGTTAAAATAAATTATTATATTTGGTATGGTTGGGATTGCTTGGTTTAAGCGCTTTAATTTCAGATTTTATCTTCGCATTGCTCGCCTTTCTTCAATTTGCCGAAGTCTTGTTTAAATAAATTATTATATTTGGTTAGTTTGGGGTTGCCGGGTTTAAGCGCTTTGATTTCAGATTTTATCTTCGCTTTGCTCGCATTTCTCCAATTTGCCGAAGTGTTGTTTTTATAAATAATTACTCTCGAAAAGCGTAGTGTCATTGGGTTTAAGCATTTTGGTTTCAGTTTTTATCCTCGCATTGCTCGCCTTCCTCCAATGTACCGAAGTTTTATTTAAATAAATTATTATATTTGGGTAGTTTGGGGTTGCCGGGTTTAAGCGCTTTGATTTCAGATTTTATCTTGGCTTCGCTCGCATTTCTCCAATTTGCCGAAGTCTTGTTTAAATAAATTATTATATTTGGTTAGTTTGGGGTTGCCGGGTTTAAGCACTTTGATTTCAGATTTTATCTTCGCTTCGCTCGCATTCTCCAATTTGCCGAAGTGTTGTTTTAATAAATAATTACTCTCGAAAAGCGTAGTTTCGTTGGGTTTAAGCATTTTGATTTCAGATTTTATCCTCGCTTTCCTCCGATGTGTTAAGGTTTTGTTTAAATAAATTATTATATTTGGTGAGCTTGGGGTTGCCGGGTTTAAGCGCATTGATTTCAGATTTTATCTTCGCATTGCTCGCCTTTCTTCGATTTGCCGAAGTCTTGTTTAAATAAATTATTATATTTGGTTAGTTTGGGGTTGCCGGGTTTAAGCAAATTGATTTCAGATTTTATCTTCGCTTCGCTCGCATTTCTCCAATTTGCCGAAGTGTTGTTTTAATAAATAATTACTCTCGAAAAGCGTAGTGTCGTTGGGTTTAAGCATTTTGGTTTCAGATTTTATCTTCGCATTGCTCGCCTTTCTTCGATTTGCCGAAGTCTTGTTTAAATAAATTATTATATTTGGTTAGTTTGGGGTTGCCGGGTTCAAGCGCTTTGATTCAGATTTTATCTTCGCTTCGCTCGCATTTCTCCAATTTGCCGAAGTGTTGTTTTAATAAATAATTACTCTCGAAAAGCGTAGTTTCGTTGGGTTTAAGCATTTTGATTTCAGATTTTATCCTCGCTTTCCTCCGATGTGTTAAGGTTTTGTTTAAATAAATTATTATATTTGGTGAGCTTGGGGTCGCCGGGTTTAAGCGCATTGATTTCAGATTTTATCTTCGCTTCGTTCGCATTTCTCCAATTTGCCGAAGTGTTGTTAAAATAAATTATTATATTTGGTAAGTTTGGGATTGCTTGGTTTAAGCGCTTTAATTTCAGATTTTATCTTCGCATTGCTCGCCTTCCTTCAATTTGCCGAAGTCTTGTTTAAATAAATTATTATATTTGGTTAGTTTGGGGTTGCCGGGTTTAAGCGCTTTGATTTCAGATTTTATCTTCGCTTCGCTCGCATTTCTCCAATTTGCCGAAGTGTTGTTTTAATAAATAATTACTCTCGAAAAGCGTAGTTTCGTTGGGTTTAAGCATTTTGATTTCAGATTTTATCCTCGCTTTCCTCCGATGTGTTAAGGTTTTGTTTAAATAAATTATTATATTTGGTGAGCTTGGGGTTGCCGGGTTTAAGCGCATTGATTTCAGATTTTATCTTCGCTTCGTTCGCATTTCTCCAATTTGCCGAAGTGTTGTTAAAATAAATTATTATATTTGGTATGGTTGGGATTGCTTGGTTTAAGCGCTTTAATTTCAGATTTTATCTTCGCATTGCTCGCCTTTCTTCAATTTGCCGAAGTCTTGTTTAAATAAATTATTATATTTGGTTAGTTTGGGGTTGCCGGGTTTAAGCGCTTTGATTTCAGATTTTATCTTCGCTTCGCTCGCATTTCTCCAATTTGCCGAAGTGTTGTTTTAATAAATAATTACTCTCGAAAAGCGTAGTGTCGTTTGGTATAAGCACTTTGGTTTCAGATTTTACCCTCGCTTCGCTTGCTTTCCGCCGATGCGACAAGGTGTTGTTTAAATAAATTATTATATTTGGTGAGCTTGGGGTTGCCGGGTTTAAGCGCATTGATTTCAGATTTTATCTTCGCTTCGTTCGCATTTCTCCAATTTGCCGAAGTGTTGTTAAAATAAATTATTATATTTGGTAAGTTTGGGATTGCTTGGTTTAAGCGCTTTAATTTCCGATTTTATTCTCGCATTGCACGCCTTCCTTCGATTTGCCGAAGTGTTGTTTTAATAAATAATTACTCTCGAAAAGCGTAGTGTCGTTTGGTTTAAGCACTTTGGTTTCAGATTTTACCCTCGCTTCGCTTGCTTTCCGCCGATGCGACAAGGTGTTGTTTAAATAAATTATTATATTTGGATAGTTTGGGGTTGCTGGGTTTAAGCGCTTTAATTTCAGATTTTACCCTCGCATTGCTCGCCTTCCTTCAATTTGCCGAAGTGTTGTTCTAATAAATAATTACTCTCGAAAAGCGTAGTGTCGTTTGGTTTAAGCACTTTGGTTTCAGATTTTACCCTCGCTTCGCTTGCTTTCCGCCGATGCGACAAGGTGTTGTTTAAATAAATCATTATATTTCGGGAGTCTGGGATTGCTTGGTTTAAGCGCTTTAATTTCCGATTTTATTCTCGCATTGCTCGCCTTCCTTCGATTTGCCGAAGTGTTGTTTTAATAAATAATTACTCTCGAAAAGCGTAGTGTCGTTTGGTATAAGCACTTTGGTTTCAGATTTTACCCTCGCTTCGCTTGCTTTCCTCCGATGTGTTAAGGTTTTGTTTAAATAAATTATTATATTTGGATAGTTTGGGGTTGCTGGGTTTAAGCGCTTTAATTTCAGATTTTACCCTCGCATTGCTCGCCTTCCTTCAATTTGCCGAAGTGTTGTTCTAATAAATAATTACTCTCGAAAAGCGTAGTGTCGTTTGGTATAAGCACTTTTGTTTCAGATTTTACCCTCGCTTCGCTTGCTTTCCGCCGATGCGACAAGGTGTTGTTGAAATAAATTATTATATTTCGGGAGTCTGGGGTAGCTGGGTTTAAGCGCTTTAATTTCAGATTTTATCTTCGCATTGCTCGCCTTTCTTCGATTTGCCGAAGTGTTGTTTAAATAAATTATTATATTTGGGGAGTCTGGGGTAGCTGGGTTTAAGCGCTTTAATTTCAGATTTTTTCTCGCATTGCTCGCATTTCTCCAATTTGCCAAGGTATTGTTAAATAAATAATTACTCTCAAATATCGTGGTGTGGATGCGTTCAAGCGCTTTAGTTCTTGCTTTTATACTCTCTTCGCTCGTCTTTCTCGAATGTGCCGCGGAATTGTTGGAATAAATCATCACCTTTGGGGAGCATGGGGTAGCTAGGGTTTGAGCGCTTTGGTTTTAGATTTTATCCTAGCTTTGGTCGCATTCCTCCAATGTGCCGAAGTGTTGTTTTAATAAATAATTACTCTCGAAAAGCGTAGAGTCGTTGGGTATAAGCACTTTGGTTTCAGATTTTACCCTCGCTTCGCTTGCTTTCCGCCGATGCGACAAGGTGTTGTTTAAATAAATTATTATATTTGGTGAGTTCGGGGTTGCCAGGTTTAAGCGCTTTGATTTCAGATTTTATCTTCGCATTGCTCGCCTTTCTTCGATTTGCCGAAGTGTTGTTTAAATAAATTATTATATTTGGGGAGTCTGGGGTAGCTGGGTTTAAGCGCTTTAATTTCAGATTTTTTTCTCGCATTGCTCGCCTTTCTTCAATTTGCCGAAGTGTTGTTCTAATAAATAATTACTCTCGAAAAGCGTAGTGTCGTTGGGTTTAAGCATTTTGATTTCGGATTTTATCCTCGCTTTCCTCCGATGTGTTAAGGTTTTGTTTAAATAAATTATTATATTTGGTGAGCTTGGGGTCGCCGGGTTTAAGCGCATTGATTTCAGATTTTATCTTCGCTTCGCTCGCATTTCTCCAATTTGCCGAAGTGTTGTTTTAATAAATAATTACTCTCGAAAAGCGTAGTGTCGTTGGGTTTAAGCATTTTGGTTTCAGTTTTTATCCTCGCATTGCTCGCCTTCCTCCAATGTACCGAAGTTTTATTTAAATAAATTATTATATTTGGTTATTTTGGGGTTGCTGGGTTAAAGCCCTTTGAATCAGATTTTATTCTCGCATTGCTCGCCTTCCTTCAATTTGCCGAAGTGTTGTTTTAATAAATAATTACTCTCGAAAAGCGTAGTGTCGTTGGGTTTAAGCATTTTGGTTTCAGATTTTATCCTCGCATTGCTCGCCTTCCTCCAATGTACCGAAGTTTTATTTAAATAAATTATTATATTTGGTTATTTTGGGGTTGCTGGGTTAAAGCCCTTTGAATCAGATTTTATTCTCGCATTGCTCGCCTTCCTTCAATTTGCCGAAGTGTTGTTTTAATAAATAATTACTCTCGAAAAGCGTAGTGTCGTTGGGTTTAAGCATCTTGGTTTCAGATTTTATTCTCGCATTGCTCGCCTTCCTCCAATGTACCGAAGTTTTATTTAAATAAATTATTATATTTGGTTATTTTGGGGTTGCTGGGTTAAAGCCCTTTGAATCAGATTTTATTCTCGCATTGCTCGCCTTCCTTCAATTTGCCGATGTGTTGTTCTAATAAATAATTACTCTCGAAAAGCGTAGTGTCGTTTGGTATAAGCACTTTGGTTTCAGATTTTACCCTCGCTTCGCTTGCTTTCCGCCGATGCGACAAGGTGTTGTTTAAATAAATTATTATATTTGGTGAGTTTGGGGTTGCCAGGTTTAAGCGCTTTGATTTCAGATTTTATCTTCGCATTGCTCGCCTTTCTTCGATTTGCCGAAGTGTTGTTTAAATAAATTATTATATTTGGGGAGTCTGGGGTAGCTGGGTTTAAGCGCTTTAATTTCAGATTTTTTTCTCGCATTGCTCGCCTTCCTCCAATGTACCGAAGTTTTATTTAAATAAATTATTATATTTGGGTATTTTGGGGTTGCCGGGTTTAAGCGCTTTGATTTCAGATTTTATCTTCGCTTCGCTCGCATTTCTCCAATTTGCCGAAGTGTTGTTTTAATAAATAATACTCTCGAAAAGCGTAGTGTCGTTGGGTTTAAGCAATTTGGTTTCAGATTTTATCCTCGCTTCGCTCGCTTTCCTCCGATGTGCTAAGGTTTTGTTTAAATAAATTATTATATTTGGTGAGCTTGGGGTTGCCGGGTTTAAGCGCTTTGATTTCAGATTTTAACTTGGCTTCGCTCGCATTTCTCCAATTTGCCGAAGTGTTGTTAAAATAAATTATTATATTTGGTATGGTTGGGATTGCTTGGTTTAAGCGCTTTAATTTCAGATTTTATCTTCGCATTGCTCGCCTTCCTTCGATTTGCCGAAGTGTTGTATTAATAAATAATTACTCTCGAAAAGCGTAGTGTCGTTTGGTATAAGCACTTTGGTTTCAGATTTTACCCTCGTTTCGTTTGCTTTCCACCGATGCGACAAGGTGTTGTTGAAATAAATTATTATATTTCGGGAGTCTGGGGTAGCTGGGTTTAAGCGCTTTAATTTCAGATTTTATCTTCGCATTGCTCGCCTTTCTTCGATTTGCCGAAGTGTTGTTTAAATAAATTATTATATTTGGGGAGTCTGGGGTAGCTGGGTTTAAGCGCTTTAATTTCAGATTTTTTTCTCGCATTGCTCGCATTTCTCCAATTTGCCAAGGTATTGTTAAAATAAATAATTACTCTCAAATATCGTGGTGTGGATGCGTTCAAGCGCTTTAGTTCTTGCTTTTATACTCTCTTCGCTCGTCTTTCTCGAATGTGCCGCGGAATTGTTGGAATAAATCATCACCTTTGGGGAGCATGGGGTAGCTAGGGTTTGAGCGCTTTGGTTTTAGATTTTATCCTAGCTTTGGTCGCATTCCTCCAATGTGCCGAAGTGTTGTTTTAATAAATAATTACTCTCGAAAAGCGTAGTGTCGTTGGGTATAAGCACTTTGGTTTCAGATTTTACCCTCGCTTCGCTTGCTTTCCGCGGATGCGACAAGGTGTTGTTTAAATAAATTATTATATTTGGTGAGTTCGGGGTTGCCAGGTTTAAGCGCTTTGATTTCAGATTTTATCTTCGCATTGCTCGCCTTTCTTCGATTTGCCGAAGTGTTGTTTAAATAAATTATTATATTTGGGGAGTCTGGGGTAGCTGGGTTTAAGCGCTTTAATTTCAGATTTTTTTCTCGCATTGCTCGCCTTTCTTCAATTTGCCGAAGTGTTGTTCTAATAAATAATTACTCTCGAAAAGCGTAGTGTCGTTGGGTTTAAGCATTTTGATTTCGGATTTTATCCTCGCTTTCCTCCGATGTGTTAAGGTTTTGTTTAAATAAATTATTATATTTGGTGAGCTTGGGGTCGCCGGGTTTAAGCGCATTGATTTCAGATTTTATCTTCGCTTCGCTCGCATTTCTCCAATTTGCCGAAGTGTTGTTTTAATAAATAATTACTCTCGAAAAGCGTAGTGTCGTTGGGTTTAAGCATTTTGGTTTCAGTTTTTATCCTCGCATTGCTCGCCTTCCTCCAATGTACCGAAGTTTTATTTAAATAAATTATTATATTTGGTTATTTTGGGGTTGCTGGGTTAAAGCCCTTTGAATCAGATTTTATTCTCGCATTGCTCGCCTTCCTTCAATTTGCCGAAGTGTTGTTTTAATAAATAATTACTCTCGAAAAGCGTAGTGTCGTTGGGTTTAAGCATTTTGGTTTCAGATTTTATCCTCGCATTGCTCGCCTTCCTCCAATGTACCGAAGTTTTATTTAAATAAATTATTATATTTGGTTATTTTGGGGTTGCTGGGTTAAAGCCCTTTGAATCAGATTTTATTCTCGCATTGCTCGCCTTCCTTCAATTTGCCGATGTGTTGTTCTAATAAATAATTACTCTCGAAAAGCGTAGTGTCGTTTGGTATAAGCACTTTGGTTTCAGATTTTACCCTCGCTTCGCTTGCTTTCCGCCGATGCGACAAGGTGTTGTTTAAATAAATTATTATATTTGGTTATTTTGGGGTTGCTGGGTTAAAGCCCTTTGAATCAGATTTTATTCTCGCATTGCTCGCCTTCCTTCAATTTGCCGAAGTGTTGTTTTAATAAATAATTACTCTCGAAAAGCGTAGTGTCGTTGGGTTTAAGCATTTTGGTTTCAGATTTTATCCTCGCATTGCTCGCCTTCCTCCAATGTACCGAAGTTTTATTTAAATAAATTATTATATTTGGTTATTTTGGGGTTGCTGGGTTAAAGCCCTTTGAATCAGATTTTATTCTCGCATTGCTCGCCTTCCTTCAATTTGCCGAAGTGTTGTTTTAATAAATAATTACTCTCGAAAAGCGTAGTGTCGTTGGGTTTAAGCATCTTGGTTTCAGATTTTATTCTCGCATTGCTCGCCTTCCTCCAATGTACCGAAGTTTTATTTAAATAAATTATTATATTTGGTTATTTTGGGGTTGCTGGGTTAAAGCCCTTTGAATCAGATTTTATTCTCGCATTGCTCGCCTTCCTTCAATTTGCCGATGTGTTGTTCTAATAAATAATTACTCTCGAAAAGCGTAGTGTCGTTTGGTATAAGCACTTTGGTTTCAGATTTTACCCTCGCTTCGCTTGCTTTCCGCCGATGCGACAAGGTGTTGTTTAAATAAATTATTATATTTGGATAGTTTGGGGTTGCTGCGTTTAAGCGCTTTAATTTCAGATTTTATCTTCGCTTCGCTCGCATTTCTCCAATTTGCCGAAGTGTTGTTTTAATAAATAATACTCTCGAAAAGCGTAGTGTCGTTGGGTTTAAGCAATTTGGTTTCAGATTTTATCCTCGCTTCGCTCGCTTTCCTCCGATGTGCTAAGGTTTTGTTTAAATAAATTATTATATTTGGTGAGCTTGGGGTTGCCGGGTTTAAGCGCTTTGATTTCAGATTTTAACTTGGCTTCGCTCGCATTTCTCCAATTTGCCGAAGTGTTGTTAAAATAAATTATTATATTTGGTATGGTTGGGATTGCTTGGTTTAAGCGCTTTAATTTCAGATTTTATCTTCGCATTGCTCGCCTTCCTTCGATTTGCCGAAGTGTTGTATTAATAAATAATTACTCTCGAAAAGCGTAGTGTCGTTTGGTATAAGCACTTTGGTTTCAGATTTTACCCTCGTTTCGTTTGCTTTCCACCGATGCGACAAGGTGTTGTTGAAATAAATTATTATATTTCGGGAGTCTGGGGTAGCTGGGTTTAAGCGCTTTAATTTCAGATTTTATCTTCGCATTGCTCGCCTTTCTTCGATTTGCCGAAGTGTTGTTTAAATAAATTATTATATTTGGGGAGTCTGGGGTAGCTGGGTTTAAGCGCTTTAATTTCAGATTTTTTTCTCGCATTGCTCGCATTTCTCCAATTTGCCAAGGTATTGTTAAAAATAAATAATTACTCTCAAATATCGTGGTGTGGATGCGTTCAAGCGCTTTAGTTCTTGCTTTTATACTCTCTTCGCTCGTCTTTCTCGAATGTGCCGCGGAATTGTTGGAATAAATCATCACCTTTGGGGAGCATGGGGTAGCTAGGGTTTGAGCGCTTTGGTTTTAGATTTTATCCTAGCTTTGGTCGCATTCCTCCAATGTGCCGAAGTGTTGTTTTAATAAATAATTACTCTCGAAAAGCGTAGTGTCGTTGGGTATAAGCACTTTGGTTTCAGATTTTACCCTCGCTTCGCTTGCTTTCCGCGGATGCGACAAGGTGTTGTTTAAATAAATTATTATATTTGGTGAGTTCGGGGTTGCCAGGTTTAAGCGCTTTGATTTCAGATTTTATCTTCGCATTGCTCGCCTTTCTTCGATTTGCCGAAGTGTTGTTTAAATAAATTATTATATTTGGGGAGTCTGGGGTAGCTGGGTTTAAGCGCTTTAATTTCAGATTTTTTTCTCGCATTGCTCGCCTTTCTTCAATTTGCCGAAGTGTTGTTCTAATAAATAATTACTCTCGAAAAGCGTAGTGTCGTTGGGTTTAAGCATTTTGATTTCGGATTTTATCCTCGCTTTCCTCCGATGTGTTAAGGTTTTGTTTAAATAAATTATTATATTTGGTGAGCTTGGGGTCGCCGGGTTTAAGCGCATTGATTTCAGATTTTATCTTCGCTTCGCTCGCATTTCTCCAATTTGCCGAAGTGTTGTTTTAATAAATAATTACTCTCGAAAAGCGTAGTGTCGTTGGGTTTAAGCATTTTGGTTTCAGTTTTTATCCTCGCATTGCTCGCCTTCCTCCAATGTACCGAAGTTTTATTTAAATAAATTATTATATTTGGTTATTTTGGGGTTGCTGGGTTAAAGCCCTTTGAATCAGATTTTATTCTCGCATTGCTCGCCTTCCTTCAATTTGCCGAAGTGTTGTTTTAATAAATAATTACTCTCGAAAAGCGTAGTGTCGTTGGGTTTAAGCATTTTGGTTTCAGATTTTATCCTCGCATTGCTCGCCTTCCTCCAATGTACCGAAGTTTTATTTAAATAAATTATTATATTTGGTTATTTTGGGGTTGCTGGGTTAAAGCCCTTTGAATCAGATTTTATTCTCGCATTGCTCGCCTTCCTTCAATTTGCCGATGTGTTGTTCTAATAAATAATTACTCTCGAAAAGCGTAGTGTCGTTTGGTATAAGCACTTTGGTTTCAGATTTTACCCTCGCTTCGCTTGCTTTCCGCCGATGCGACAAGGTGTTGTTTAAATAAATTATTATATTTGGTGAGTTTGGGGTTGCCAGGTTTAAGCGCTTTGATTTCAGATTTTATCTTCGCATTGCTCGCCTTTCTTCGATTTGCCGAAGTGTTGTTTAAATAAATTATTATATTTGGGGAGTCTGGGGTAGCTGGGTTTAAGCGCTTTAATTTCAGATTTTTTTCTCGCATTGCTCGCCTTCCTCCAATGTACCGAAGTTTTATTTAAATAAATTATTATATTTGGGTAGTTTGGGGTTGCCGGGTTTAAGCGCTTTGATTTCAGATTTTATCTTCGCTTCGCTCGCATTTCTCCAATTTGCCGAAGTGTTGTTTAATAAATAATACTCTCGAAAAGCGTAGTGTCGTTGGGTTTAAGCAATTTGGTTTCAGATTTTATCCTCGCTTCGCTCGCTTTCCTCCGATGTGCTAAGGTTTGTTTAAATAAATTATTATATTTGGTGAGCTTGGGGTTGCCGGGTTTAAGCGCTTTGATTTCAGATTTTATCTTGGCTTCGCTCGCATTTCTCCAATTTGCCGAAGTGTTGTTAAAATAAATTATTATATTGGTATGGTTGGGATTGCTTGGTTTAAGCGCTTTAATTTCAGATTTTATCTTCGCATTGCTCGCCTTCCTTCGATTTGCCGAAGTGTTGTATTAATAAATAATTACTCTCGAAAAGCGTAGTGTCGTTGGTATAAGCACTTTGGTTTCAGATTTTACCCTCGTTTCGTTTGCTTTCCGCCGATGCGACAAGGTGTTGTTGAAATAAATTATTATATTTCGGGAGTCTGGGTAGCTGGGTTTAAGCGCTTTAATTTCAGATTTTTTTCTCGCATTGGCTCGCCTTCCTCCAATGTACCGAAGTTTTATTTAAATAAATTATTATATTTGGGTAGTTTGGGGTTGCCGGGTTTAAGCGCTTTGATTTCAGATTTTAGCTTCGCTTCGCTCGCATTTCTCCAATTGCCGAAGTGTTTTTAATAAATAATTACTCTCGAAAAGCGTAGTTCGTTGGGTTTAAGCATTTTGATTTCAGATTTATCCTCGCTTTCCTCCGATGTGTTAAGGTTTTGTTTAAATAAATTATTATATTTGGTGAGCTTGGGGTCGCCGGGTTTAAGCGCATTGATTGCAGATTTATCTTCGCTTCGCTCGCATTTCTCCAATTTGCCGAAGTGTTGTTTTAATAAATAATTACTCTCGAAAAGCGTAGTGTCGTTGGGTTTAAGTACTTTGGTTTTAAATTTCATCCTTGCTTCGCTTGCCCTCCTCCAATGTGCGCGGATTTGATTTAAAAAATTATTACCTTTAGGAAACATGAGGTTGCTGGGTTTCAGCCCTCCGATTTCAGATTTTATCCTCGCTTCGCTTGTCTTCCGCCGATGCGACAAAGTTGTTATTAAATAAATTATTTATATTTGGTTATTTTGGGGTTGCTGGGTTTAAGCCCTTTGAATCAGATTTTATTCTCCGCATTGCTCGCCTTCTTCAATTTGCCGATGTGTTGTTCTAATAAATAATTACTCTCGAAAAGCGTAGTGTCGTTTGGTATAAGCACTTTTGGTTTTCAGATTTTACCCTCGCTTCGCTTGCTTCCTCCGATGCGACAAGGTGTTGTTTAAATAAATTATTATATTTTGGTTAAGTTTGGGGTTGCCGGGTTTAAGCGCTTTGATTTCAGATTTTAGCTTCGCTTCGCTCGCATTTCTCCAATTTGCCGAAGTGTTGTTTTAATAAATAATTACTCTCGAAAAGCGTAGTTTCGTTGGGTTTAAGCATTTTGATTTCAGATTTTATCCTCGCTTTCCTCCGATGTGTTAAGGTTTTGTTTAAATAAATTATTATATTTGGTGAGCTTGGGGTCGCCGGGTTTAAGCGCATTGATTGCAGATTTTATCTTCGCTTCGCTCGCATTTCTCCAATTTGCCGAAGTGTTGTTTTAAATAAATAATTACTCTCGAAAAGCGTAGTGTCGTTGGGTTAAGCATTTTGGTTTCAGTTTTATCCTCGCATTGCTCGCCTTCCTCCAATTACCGAAGTTTTAATTAAATAATTATTATATTTGGTTATTTTGGGGTTGCTGGTTATTAAGCCCTTTGAATCAGATTTTATTCTCGCATTGCTCGCCTTCCTTCAATTTGCCGATGTGTTTGTTCTAATAAATAATTACTCTCGAAAAGCGTAGTGTCGTTTGTATAGCACTTTGGTTTCAGATTTTACCCTCGCTTCGCTTGCTTTCCGCCGATGCGACAAGGTGTTGTTTAAATAAATTATTATATTTGGGTGAGTTTTGGGGGTTGCCAGGTTTAAGCGCTTTTGATTTCAGATTTTATCTTCGCATTGCTCGCCTTTCTTCGATTTGCCGAAGTGTTGTTTAAATAAAT